>NW_024571019.1:0-14579 GCF_018345385.1 Vulpes lagopus | reverse complement strand
TACCTCCTGGCTTAGAACACTGTTACGTTCTCAGTGCCCGAGGAACGCAGCTAGTTGAAAGCTGGCTTGTAGGCGTGCTTCCTTGTGCGAGCTGAGTTCAGGGCAGGACCCTCCCGCATTCTGACTGCCCGTAGACGTAGGTCCCAGCATCCTTATGTTAGGTGCCGGAGGGGTTGTGTGAAGAGCATGTGGAAGTGACAGGATTCTCCTCAAGTGTATCTGATCTCAATGCAGACATTGCAAACGTCCTTGTTCAATGAGAGTGTAGCTCGGTCCTAGCTCCCATCAAAGTGTCTAGCAGACATCTGCCTGCAAAGCATACACACTTCCGAGAGTTGGGCTTATGGTCAGTCCCTCCCACATCCTGCCTGCACGTACACTGCGTTCCTAACTGGCCTAGCCCCGATGCGTGCCTGAAGTGTTGTGAGAGGTAAGTGGAAAGTCCCGGCCCACAAGACTAGTGCATCCAAGCTCAACCCAGCGATTTCCTAGTATTTCCTGTGTGAGCCGTGTGCTACATCCTAAGTGTCATACGAGAGAAGCTAGCGGAACGCCTTGTCCAAAAGCAACTTACTTCGGAGAGTTGAGCTCACCCTCCGTCCCTCACAGTTGCACACTTCCTGCAGAAAGAGTTTCCAACATCTGCACCACAGCCGTTTGTCAGAGGCTTGTGAGACGCAAGTGGAATAAGCAGACCTGGAGGGTGTCTCCAGCTGCAGTGGCGTCGTATTCTGGGTACCTCCTGGCTTAGAACACTGTTACGTTCTCAGTGCCCGAGGAACGCAGCTAGTTGAAAGGTGGCTTGTAGGCGTGCTTCCTTTTGCGAGCTGAGTTCAGGGCAGGACCCTCCCGCATTCGGACTGCCCGTAGATGTAGGTCCCAGCATCCTTATGTTAGTTGCCGGAAGGGGTTGTGTGAAGAGCATGTTGAAGTGACAGTATTCTCCTCAAGTGTATCTGATCTCAATGCAGACATTGCCAACGTCCTTGTTCAATGTGAGTGTAGCTCGGTCCTAGCTCCCATCAAAGTGTCTAGCATGGGTGGGGCCACAGAGGGAGGACAGGGCGAGCTTGTGGGTTTGGGTCCTGACGCCCTCCACCCACCCCGGGGTCTCTTTCCCCCTTCCTCCTCCTCCTCCTCCACCCCCCCTTCCTCCTCCACCCGCCCGCGGTGCCCCCCTCACCTTCCCGCTCGCCCCTATTGTTCCGCCCCCGGCCTTCCGCCCTTCCCCTTCCCTCCCGCTCCCCTTTTCCCCTCAGTTGCCTCGCGCCCGCAGTTTTTGGCTTTCACCCCCACCAGTGACCAAAGACTTGACCACTCAAAGTCCAGCTCCCCGGAACACTGCTCGACATGGACACCGGTGTGATGGAAGGTGGATTAAATGTCACTCTCCATCCGGCTACTTATGCATGGAAAGGAAGTTGGCAGTATCATCGGAATGAAAGGAGAATCAGTTAAGAAGATGCGTGAGGAGAGTGGTGCACGTATCAACATCTCAGAAGGGAATTGTCCTGAGAGAATTATCACTTTGGCTGGACCCACTAACGCCATCTTCAAAGCCTTCGCTATGATCATTGACAAACTGGAAGAGGACATCAGCAGCTCTATGACCTATAGCACAGCTGCCAGTAGACCCCCAGTTACCCTGAGGCTGGTGGTCCCTGCTAGTCAGTGTGGCTCTCTCATTGGGAAAGGTGGTTGCAAGATCAAGGAAATACGAGAGAGTACAGGGGCTCAGGTTCAGGTGGCAGGGGATATGCTCCCCAACTCAACTGAGCGGGCCATCACTATTGCTGGCATTCCGCAATCCATCATTGAGTGTGTGAAACAGATCTGCGTGGTCATGTTGGAGTCCCCCCCGAAGGGCGTGACCATCCCGTACCGGCCCAAGCCGTCCAGTTCTCCAGTCATCTTTGCAGGTGGTCAGGACAGGTACAGCACAGGCAGCGACAGTGCGAGCTTTCCCCACACCACCCCGTCCATGTGCCTCAACCCTGACCTGGAGGGACCACCTCTAGAGGCCTATACCATTCAAGGACAGTATGCCATTCCACAGCCAGATTTGACCAAGCTGCACCAGTTGTCAATGCAACAGTCTCATTTTCCCATGACGCATGGCAACACCGGATTCAGTGGCATTGAATCCAGCTCTCCAGAGGTGAAAGGCCATTGGGGTTTGGATGCATCTGCTCAGACTACTTCTCATGAACTCACCATTCCAAACGATTTGATTGGCTGCATAATCAGGCGTCAAGGCACCAAAATCAATGAGATCCGTCAGATGTCTGGGGCGCAGATCAAAATTGCGAACCCAGTGGAAGGATCTACTGATAGGCAGGTTACCATCACTGGATCTGCTGCCAGCATTAGCCTGGCTCAATATCTAATCAATGTCAGGCTTTCCTCGGAGACGGGTGGCATGGGGAGCAGCTAGAACAATGCAGATTCATCCATAATCCCTTTCTGCTGTTCACCACCACCCATGATCCATCTGTGTAGTTTCTGAACAGTCAGCGATTCCAGGTTTTAAATAGTTTGTAAATTTTCAGTTTCTACACACTTTATCATCCACTCGTGATTTTTTAATTAAAGCGTTTTAATTCCTTTCTCTGTTCAGCTGTTAATGCTGAGATCCATATTTAGTTTTATAAGCTTCTCCCCCCCCCTTTTTTTTGGCTCATGAATTTTTCTGTTTGTCATGGAAATGTAAGAGTGGAATATTAATACATTTCAGTTTAGTTCTGTAATGTCAGGAATTTTTCAAAAAAATTAAAAGATGGACTGGAGCTTTTTCTTTGTGAATAGAATAGAATGTGGTTTTTTTTTTCGTGATTAATTTTAGTGTTATCTGTCAAATACTTTCAGTTGAAAAAAAAATGGCGAAGAGGGCTGGCCATCATCCTGCACCAGGATTGCCTGCTGCTGCTGCAGTTACTAAGGGAAGAATCACCAGCACTGCTAGTGTCTCACTTGTGGCAAACCTCACCGAAGGTCGGATGACCTCTGCAAGACTTGAGGACAATAGAAGGGCAGTCCTGGCTCTTTCCTCCAATTTTTCCCTGCCTGGGTCAGGTGTACCAGCTGGGAAGTCGCTCACTGCTTCCAGTACTACGATCTAGCCAGCCGTGTGGATTGGATTCGATTGGATTGGAACCAAGTTTTCTTACCCTGTATCACCTAGAGTAGAAACACCACAGGCTTTAAGAAGTTTTCAAAACAACAACAAGTTTTCCAGTGGGATGGACTCGAGGGGCTGGAGAACCCTCTTAACCAGCAAAACCAGATTCTTGTGGTTAAAGAGCACAGGGGAAGCACTAGCTGGTGGAGGGGAAGAGTGCTGCCTAAGGTGGCCAGAAATCCAAGAGGTTTCACCTGCCTCTGGGTGGAGAGGAGGGCAGATATTGGTTGCTGGAGGAAAGGCCTCTCCCTCCCCTTTTACCTGCCAATTAACAGACGCTAGAGAAATTCAATTCTTTATTAGAACTCTTTAGATCAATGTTCCCTCCACCATTTAGCGGCCGTGAAGCTATTAGAGGGGCTACAGAAGTATGACATTGATGATAATGAAATTGATGAAAATGATATAAAGTTTTTTTTAAGACATGGTGTTGAGGGAAGCACTGATGCCAAAGATGATTTATGTCTAAGTGAGTCGGATAAGACAGATGCTAGAATGAGAGCTTATAAGAAAATTGTTGAATTGAGACACCTGCTGGATATTGCTGAGAGCAACTATAAACACTTGGGAGGGATAACAGAAGAAGATCTAAAGCAGAAGAAAGAACAGCTCGAGTCTGAAAAGACTATCAAGGAGCTGCAGGGCCAGCTGGAGTACGAACGGCTCTGGAGAGAAAAATTAGAAGGTCAGCTGGATGAATATCGTGCAGAGGTGGATCAACTCAGGGAGACACTGGAAAAGATTCAGGTTCCCAACTTTGCTGTGGAAGATGACTCTTCTTGTGAGTCAAGCAAAGAGAAGAGGCAAATAAAGAAAAAGGTGTCTTCTGGGGGAGTTTTTGTGAGAAGGTACTAATCAGTGAAATAACTTTAAATAAACTTGCTTGATTTTTCTTTTATTTTTAAAAAAAGGACATTGCAAACGTCCTTGTTCAATGAGAGTGTAGCTCATTCCTAGCTCCCATCAAAGTGTCTAGCAATCATCTGCCTGCAAAGCATACACACTTCCGAGAGTTGGGCTTATGGGCAGTCCCTCCCACATCCTGCCTGCACGTACACCGCGCTCCTAACAGGCCTAGCCCCGATGCGTGCCTGAAGTGTTGTGAGAGGTAAGTGGAATGTCCCGGCCCACAAGACTAGTGCATCCAAGCTCAACCCAGCGATTTCCTAGTATTTCCTGTGTGAGCCAGGTGCGACATCCTAAGTGCCATACGAGAGAAGCTAGCTGAACACCTTGTCCGAAAGCAACTTACTTCGGAGAGTTGAGCTCACCCTCAGTCCCTCACAGTTGCACACTGCCTGCAGAAAGAGTTTCCAACATCTGCACCACAGCCGTTTGTCAGAGGCTTGTGAGACGCAAGTGGAATAAGCAGACCTGGAGGGTGTCTCCAGCTGCAGTGGAGTGGTATTCTGGGTACCTCCTGGCTTAGAACACTGTTACGTTCTCAGTGCCCGAGGAACGCAGCTAGTTGAAAGCTGGCTTGTAGGCGTGCTTCCTTGTGCGAGCTGAGTTCAGGGCAGGACCCTCCCGCATTCTGACTGCCCGTAGACGTAGGTCCCAGCATCCTTATGTTAGGTGCCGGAAGAGGTTGTGTGAAGAGCATGTGGAAGTGACAGGATTCTCCTCAGGTGTATCTGATCTCAATGCAGACATTGCAAACGTCCTTGTTCAATGAGAGTGTAGCTCGGTCCTAGCTCCCATCAAAGTGTCTAGCAGACATCTGCCTGCAAAGCATACACACTTCCGAGAGTTGGGCTTATGGACTGTCCCTCCCACATCCTGCCTGCACGTACACCGCGCTCCTAACAGGCCTAGCCCCGATGCGTGCCTGAAGTGTTGTGAGAGGTAAGTGGAAAGTCCCGGCCCACAAGACTAGTGCATCCAAGCTCAACCCAGCGATTTCCTAGTATTTCCTGTGTGAGCCAGGTGCGACATCCTAAGTGCCATACGAGAGAAGCTAGCTGAACGCCTTGTCCGAAAGCAACTTACTTCGGAGAGTTGAGCTCACCCTCAGTCCCTCACAGTTGCACACTGCCTGCAGAAAGAGTTTCCAACATCTGCACCACAGCCGTTTGTCAGAGGCTTGTGAGACGCAAGTGGAATAAGCAGACCTGGAGGGTGTCTCCAGCTGCAGTGGAGTGGTATTCTGGGTACCTCCTGGCTTAGAACACTGTTACGTTCTCAGTGCCCGAGGAACGCAGCTAGTTGAAAGCTGGCTTGTAGGCGTGCTTCCTTGTGCGAGCTGAGTTCAGGGCAGGACCCTCCCGCATTCTGACTGCCCGTAGACGTAGGTCCCAGCATCCTTATGTTAGGTGCCGGAAGAGGTTGTGTGAAGAGCATGTGGAAGTGACAGGATTCTCCTCAGGTGTATCTGATCTCAATGCAGACATTGCAAACGTCCTTGTTCAATGAGAGTGTAGCTCGGTCCTAGCTCCCATCAAAGTGTCTAGCAGACATCTGCCTGCAAAGCATACACACTTCCGAGAGTTGGGCTTATGGACTGTCCCTCCCACATCCTGCCTGCACGTACACCGCGCTCCTAACAGGCCTAGCCCCGATGCGTGCCTGAAGTGTTGTGAGAGGTAAGTGGAAAGTCCCGGCCCACAAGACTAGTGCATCCAAGCTCAACCCAGCGATTTCCTAGTATTTCCTGTGTGAGCCAGGTGCGACATCCTAAGTGCCATACGAGAGAAGCTAGCTGAACGCCTTGTCCGAAAGCAACTTACTTCGGAGAGTTGAGCTCACCCTCAGTCCCTCACAGTTGCACACTGCCTGCAGAAAGAGTTTCCAACATCTGCACCACAGCCGTTTGTCAGAGGCTTGTGAGACGCAAGTGGAATAAGCAGACCTGGAGGGTGTCTCCAGCTGCAGTGGAGTGGTATTCTGGGTACCTCCTGGCTTAGAACACTGTTACGTTCTCAGTGCCCGAGGAACGCAGCTAGTTGAAAGCTGGCTTGTAGGCGTGCTTCCTTGTGCGAGCTGAGTTCAGGGCAGGACCCTCCCGCATTCTGACTGCCCGTAGACGTAGGTCCCAGCATCCTTATGTTAGGTGCCGGAAGAGGTTGTGTGAAGAGCATGTGGAAGTGACAGGATTCTCCTCAGGTGTATCTGATCTCAATGCAGACATTGCAAACGTCCTTGTTCAATGAGAGTGTAGCTCGGTCCTAGCTCCCATCAAAGTGTCTAGCAGACATCTGCCTGCAAAGCATACACACTTCCGAGAGTTGGGCTTATGGACTGTCCCTCCCACATCCTGCCTGCACGTACACCGCGCTCCTAACAGGCCTAGCCCCGATGCGTGCCTGAAGTGTTGTGAGAGGTAAGTGGAAAGTCCCGGCCCACAAGACTAGTGCATCCAAGCTCAACCCAGCGATTTCCTAGTATTTCCTGTGTGAGCCAGGTGCGACATCCTAAGTGCCATACGAGAGAAGCTAGCTGAACGCCTTGTCCGAAAGCAACTTACTTCGGAGAGTTGAGCTCACCCTCAGTCCCTCACAGTTGCACACTGCCTGCAGAAAGAGTTTCCAACATCTGCACCACAGCCGTTTGTCAGAGGCTTGTGAGACGCAAGTGGAATAAGCAGACCTGGAGGGTGTCTCCAGCTGCAGTGGAGTGGTATTCTGGGTACCTCCTGGCTTAGAACACTGTTACGTTCTCAGTGCCCGAGGAACGCAGCTAGTTGAAAGCTGGCTTGTAGGCGTGCTTCCTTGTGCGAGCTGAGTTCAGGGCAGGACCCTCCCGCATTCTGACTGCCCGTAGACGTAGGTCCCAGCATCCTTATGTTAGGTGCCGGAAGAGGTTGTGTGAAGAGCATGTGGAAGTGACAGGATTCTCCTCAGGTGTATCTGATCTCAATGCAGACATTGCAAACGTCCTTGTTCAATGAGAGTGTAGCTCGGTCCTAGCTCCCATCAAAGTGTCTAGCAGACATCTGCCTGCAAAGCATACACACTTCCGAGAGTTGGGCTTATGGACTGTCCCTCCCACATCCTGCCTGCACGTACACCGCGCTCCTAACAGGCCTAGCCCCGATGCGTGCCTGAAGTGTTGTGAGAGGTAAGTGGAAAGTCCCGGCCCACAAGACTAGTGCATCCAAGCTCAACCCAGCGATTTCCTAGTATTTCCTGTGTGAGCCAGGTGCGACATCCTAAGTGCCATACGAGAGAAGCTAGCTGAACGCCTTGTCCGAAAGCAACTTACTTCGGAGAGTTGAGCTCACCCTCAGTCCCTCACAGTTGCACACTGCCTGCAGAAAGAGTTTCCAACATCTGCACCACAGCCGTTTGTCAGAGGCTTGTGAGACGCAAGTGGAATAAGCAGACCTGGAGGGTGTCTCCAGCTGCAGTGGAGTGGTATTCTGGGTACCTCCTGGCTTAGAACACTGTTACGTTCTCAGTGCCCGAGGAACGCAGCTAGTTGAAAGCTGGCTTGTAGGCGTGCTTCCTTGTGCGAGCTGAGTTCAGGGCAGGACCCTCCCGCATTCTGACTGCCCGTAGACGTAGGTCCCAGCATCCTTATGTTAGGTGCCGGAAGAGGTTGTGTGAAGAGCATGTGGAAGTGACAGGATTCTCCTCAGGTGTATCTGATCTCAATGCAGACATTGCAAACGTCCTTGTTCAATGAGAGTGTAGCTCGGTCCTAGCTCCCATCAAAGTGTCTAGCAGACATCTGCCTGCAAAGCATACACACTTCCGAGAGTTGGGCTTATGGACTGTCCCTCCCACATCCTGCCTGCACGTACACCGCGCTCCTAACAGGCCTAGCCCCGATGCGTGCCTGAAGTGTTGTGAGAGGTAAGTGGAAAGTCCCGGCCCACAAGACTAGTGCATCCAAGCTCAACCCAGCGATTTCCTAGTATTTCCTGTGTGAGCCAGGTGCGACATCCTAAGTGCCATACGAGAGAAGCTAGCTGAACGCCTTGTCCGAAAGCAACTTACTTCGGAGAGTTGAGCTCACCCTCAGTCCCTCACAGTTGCACACTGCCTGCAGAAAGAGTTTCCAACATCTGCACCACAGCCGTTTGTCAGAGGCTTGTGAGACGCAAGTGGAATAAGCAGACCTGGAGGGTGTCTCCAGCTGCAGTGGAGTGGTATTCTGGGTACCTCCTGGCTTAGAACACTGTTACGTTCTCAGTGCCCGAGGAACGCAGCTAGTTGAAAGCTGGCTTGTAGGCGTGCTTCCTTGTGCGAGCTGAGTTCAGGGCAGGACCCTCCCGCATTCTGACTGCCCGTAGACGTAGGTCCCAGCATCCTTATGTTAGGTGCCGGAAGAGGTTGTGTGAAGAGCATGTGGAAGTGACAGGATTCTCCTCAGGTGTATCTGATCTCAATGCAGACATTGCAAACGTCCTTGTTCAATGAGAGTGTAGCTCGGTCCTAGCTCCCATCAAAGTGTCTAGCAGACATCTGCCTGCAAAGCATACACACTTCCGAGAGTTGGGCTTATGGACTGTCCCTCCCACATCCTGCCTGCACGTACACCGCGCTCCTAACAGGCCTAGCCCCGATGCGTGCCTGAAGTGTTGTGAGAGGTAAGTGGAAAGTCCCGGCCCACAAGACTAGTGCATCCAAGCTCAACCCAGCGATTTCCTAGTATTTCCTGTGTGAGCCAGGTGCGACATCCTAAGTGCCATACGAGAGAAGCTAGCTGAACGCCTTGTCCGAAAGCAACTTACTTCGGAGAGTTGAGCTCACCCTCAGTCCCTCACAGTTGCACACTGCCTGCAGAAAGAGTTTCCAACATCTGCACCACAGCCGTTTGTCAGAGGCTTGTGAGACGCAAGTGGAATAAGCAGACCTGGAGGGTGTCTCCAGCTGCAGTGGAGTGGTATTCTGGGTACCTCCTGGCTTAGAACACTGTTACGTTCTCAGTGCCCGAGGAACGCAGCTAGTTGAAAGCTGGCTTGTAGGCGTGCTTCCTTGTGCGAGCTGAGTTCAGGGCAGGACCCTCCCGCATTCTGACTGCCCGTAGACGTAGGTCCCAGCATCCTTATGTTAGGTGCCGGAAGAGGTTGTGTGAAGAGCATGTGGAAGTGACAGGATTCTCCTCAGGTGTATCTGATCTCAATGCAGACATTGCAAACGTCCTTGTTCAATGAGAGTGTAGCTCGGTCCTAGCTCCCATCAAAGTGTCTAGCAGACATCTGCCTGCAAAGCATACACACTTCCGAGAGTTGGGCTTATGGACTGTCCCTCCCACATCCTGCCTGCACGTACACCGCGCTCCTAACAGGCCTAGCCCCGATGCGTGCCTGAAGTGTTGTGAGAGGTAAGTGGAAAGTCCCGGCCCACAAGACTAGTGCATCCAAGCTCAACCCAGCGATTTCCTAGTATTTCCTGTGTGAGCCAGGTGCGACATCCTAAGTGCCATACGAGAGAAGCTAGCTGAACGCCTTGTCCGAAAGCAACTTACTTCGGAGAGTTGAGCTCACCCTCAGTCCCTCACAGTTGCACACTGCCTGCAGAAAGAGTTTCCAACATCTGCACCACAGCCGTTTGTCAGAGGCTTGTGAGACGCAAGTGGAATAAGCAGACCTGGAGGGTGTCTCCAGCTGCAGTGGAGTGGTATTCTGGGTACCTCCTGGCTTAGAACACTGTTACGTTCTCAGTGCCCGAGGAACGCAGCTAGTTGAAAGCTGGCTTGTAGGCGTGCTTCCTTGTGCGAGCTGAGTTCAGGGCAGGACCCTCCCGCATTCTGACTGCCCGTAGACGTAGGTCCCAGCATCCTTATGTTAGGTGCCGGAAGAGGTTGTGTGAAGAGCATGTGGAAGTGACAGGATTCTCCTCAGGTGTATCTGATCTCAATGCAGACATTGCAAACGTCCTTGTTCAATGAGAGTGTAGCTCGGTCCTAGCTCCCATCAAAGTGTCTAGCAGACATCTGCCTGCAAAGCATACACACTTCCGAGAGTTGGGCTTATGGACTGTCCCTCCCACATCCTGCCTGCACGTACACCGCGCTCCTAACAGGCCTAGCCCCGATGCGTGCCTGAAGTGTTGTGAGAGGTAAGTGGAAAGTCCCGGCCCACAAGACTAGTGCATCCAAGCTCAACCCAGCGATTTCCTAGTATTTCCTGTGTGAGCCAGGTGCTACATCCTAAGTGCCATACGAGAGAAGCTAGCTGAACGCCTTGTCCGAAAGCAACTTACTTCGGAGAGTTGAGCTCACCCTCAGTCCCTCACAGTTGCACACTGCCTGCAGAAAGAGTTTCCAACATCTGCACCACAGCCGTTTGTCAGAGGCTTGTGAGACGCAAGTGGAATAAGCAGACCTGGAGGGTGTCTCCAGCTGCAGTGGAGTGGTATTCTGGGTACCTCCTGGCTTAGAACACTGTTACGTTCTCAGTGCCCGAGGAACGCAGCTAGTTGAAAGCTGGCTTGTAGGCGTGCTTCCTTGTGCGAGCTGAGTTCAGGGCAGGACCCTCCCGCATTCTGACTGCCCGTAGACGTAGGTCCCAGCATCCTTATGTTAGGTGCCGGAAGAGGTTGTGTGAAGAGCATGTGGAAGTGACAGGATTCTCCTCAGGTGTATCTGATCTCAATGCAGACATTGCAAACGTCCTTGTTCAATGAGAGTGTAGCTCGGTCCTAGCTCCCATCAAAGTGTCTAGCAGACATCTGCCTGCAAAGCATACACACTTCCGAGAGTTGGGCTTATGGACTGTCCCTCCCACATCCTGCCTGCACGTACACCGCGCTCCTAACAGGCCTAGCCCCGATGCGTGCCTGAAGTGTTGTGAGAGGTAAGTGGAAAGTCCCGGCCCACAAGACTAGTGCATCCAAGCTCAACCCAGCGATTTCCTAGTATTTCCTGTGTGAGCCAGGTGCGACATCCTAAGTGCCATACGAGAGAAGCTAGCTGAACGCCTTGTCCGAAAGCAACTTACTTCGGAGAGTTGAGCTCACCCTCAGTCCCTCACAGTTGCACACTGCCTGCAGAAAGAGTTTCCAACATCTGCACCACAGCCGTTTGTCAGAGGCTTGTGAGACGCAAGTGGAATAAGCAGACCTGGAGGGTGTCTCCAGCTGCAGTGGAGTGGTATTCTGGGTACCTCCTGGCTTAGAACACTGTTACGTTCTCAGTGCCCGAGGAACGCAGCTAGTTGAAAGCTGGCTTGTAGGCGTGCTTCCTTGTGCGAGCTGAGTTCAGGGCAGGACCCTCCCGCATTCTGACTGCCCGTAGACGTAGGTCCCAGCATCCTTATGTTAGGTGCCGGAAGAGGTTGTGTGAAGAGCATGTGGAAGTGACAGGATTCTCCTCAGGTGTATCTGATCTCAATGCAGACATTGCAAACGTCCTTGTTCAATGAGAGTGTAGCTCGGTCCTAGCTCCCATCAAAGTGTCTAGCAGACATCTGCCTGCAAAGCATACACACTTCCGAGAGTTGGGCTTATGGACTGTCCCTCCCACATCCTGCCTGCACGTACACCGCGCTCCTAACAGGCCTAGCCCCGATGCGTGCCTGAAGTGTTGTGAGAGGTAAGTGGAAAGTCCCGGCCCACAAGACTAGTGCATCCAAGCTCAACCCAGCGATTTCCTAGTATTTCCTGTGTGAGCCAGGTGCGACATCCTAAGTGCCATACGAGAGAAGCTAGCTGAACGCCTTGTCCGAAAGCAACTTACTTCGGAGAGTTGAGCTCACCCTCAGTCCCTCACAGTTGCACACTGCCTGCAGAAAGAGTTTCCAACATCTGCACCACAGCCGTTTGTCAGAGGCTTGTGAGACGCAAGTGGAATAAGCAGACCTGGAGGGTGTCTCCAGCTGCAGTGGAGTGGTATTCTGGGTACCTCCTGGCTTAGAACACTGTTACGTTCTCAGTGCCCGAGGAACGCAGCTAGTTGAAAGCTGGCTTGTAGGCGTGCTTCCTTGTGCGAGCTGAGTTCAGGGCAGGACCCTCCCGCATTCTGACTGCCCGTAGACGTAGGTCCCAGCATCCTTATGTTAGGTGCCGGAAGAGGTTGTGTGAAGAGCATGTGGAAGTGACAGGATTCTCCTCAGGTGTATCTGATCTCAATGCAGACATTGCAAACGTCCTTGTTCAATGAGAGTGTAGCTCGGTCCTAGCTCCCATCAAAGTGTCTAGCAGACATCTGCCTGCAAAGCATACACACTTCCGAGAGTTGGGCTTATGGACTGTCCCTCCCACATCCTGCCTGCACGTACACCGCGCTCCTAACAGGCCTAGCCCCGATGCGTGCCTGAAGTGTTGTGAGAGGTAAGTGGAAAGTCCCGGCCCACAAGACTAGTGCATCCAAGCTCAACCCAGCGATTTCCTAGTATTTCCTGTGTGAGCCAGGTGCGACATCCTAAGTGCCATACGAGAGAAGCTAGCTGAACGCCTTGTCCGAAAGCAACTTACTTCGGAGAGTTGAGCTCACCCTCAGTCCCTCACAGTTGCACACTGCCTGCAGAAAGAGTTTCCAACATCTGCACCACAGCCGTTTGTCAGAGGCTTGTGAGACGCAAGTGGAATAAGCAGACCTGGAGGGTGTCTCCAGCTGCAGTGGAGTGGTATTCTGGGTACCTCCTGGCTTAGAACACTGTTACGTTCTCAGTGCCCGAGGAACGCAGCTAGTTGAAAGCTGGCTTGTAGGCGTGCTTCCTTGTGCGAGCTGAGTTCAGGGCAGGACCCTCCCGCATTCTGACTGCCCGTAGACGTAGGTCCCAGCATCCTTATGTTAGGTGCCGGAAGAGGTTGTGTGAAGAGCATGTGGAAGTGACAGGATTCTCCTCAGGTGTATCTGATCTCAATGCAGACATTGCAAACGTCCTTGTTCAATGAGAGTGTAGCTCGGTCCTAGCTCCCATCAAAGTGTCTAGCAGACATCTGCCTGCAAAGCATACACACTTCCGAGAGTTGGGCTTATGGACTGTCCCTCCCACATCCTGCCTGCACGTAGTACACCGCGCTCCTAACAGGCCTAGCCCCGATGCGTGCCTGAAGTGTTGTGAGAGGTAAGTGGAAAGTCCCGGCCCACAAGACTAGTGCATCCAAGCTCAACCCAGCGATTTCCTAGTATTTCCTGTGTGAGCCAGGTGCGACATCCTAAGTGCCATACGAGAGAAGCTAGCTGAACGCCTTGTCCGAAAGCAACTTACTTCGGAGAGTTGAGCTCACCCTCAGTCCCTCACAGTTGCACACTGCCTGCAGAAAGAGTTTCCAACATCTGCACCACAGCCGTTTGTCAGAGGCTTGTGAGACGCAAGTGGAATAAGCAGACCTGGAGGGTGTCTCCAGCTGCAGTGGAGTGGTATTCTGGGTACCTCCTGGCTTAGAACACTGTTACGTTCTCAGTGCCCGAGGAACGCAGCTAGTTGAAAGCTGGCTTGTAGGCGTGCTTCCTTGTGCGAGCTGAGTTCAGGGCAGGACCCTCCCGCATTCTGACTGCCCGTAGACGTAGGTCCCAGCATCCTTATGTTAGGTGCCGGAAGAGGTTGTGTGAAGAGCATGTGGAAGTGACAGGATTCTCCTCAGGTGTATCTGATCTCAATGCAGACATTGCAAACGTCCTTGTTCAATGAGAGTGTAGCTCGGTCCTAGCTCCCATCAAAGTGTCTAGCAGACATCTGCCTGCAAAGCATACACACTTCCGAGAGTTGGGCTTATGGACTGTCCCTCCCACATCCTGCCTGCACGTACACCGCGCTCCTAACAGGCCTAGCCCCGATGCGTGCCTGAAGTGTTGTGAGAGGTAAGTGGAAAGTCCCGGCCCACAAGACTAGTGCATCCAAGCTCAACCCAGCGATTTCCTAGTATTTCCTGTGTGAGCCAGGTGCGACATCCTAAGTGCCATACGAGAGAAGCTAGCTGAACGCCTTGTCCGAAAGCAACTTACTTCGGAGAGTTGAGCTCACCCTCAGTCCCTCACAGTTGCACACTGCCTGCAGAAAGAGTTTCCAACATCTGCACCACAGCCGTTTGTCAGAGGCTTGTGAGACGCAAGTGGAATAAGCAGACCTGGAGGGTGTCTCCAGCTGCAGTGGAGTGGTATTCTGGGTACCTCCTGGCTTAGAACACTGTTACGTTCTCAGTGCCCGAGGAACGCAGCTAGTTGAAAGCTGGCTTGTAGGCGTGCTTCCTTGTGCGAGCTGAGTTCAGGGCAGGACCCTCCCGCATTCTGACTGCCCGTAGACGTAGGTCCCAGCATCCTTATGTTAGGTGCCGGAAGAGGTTGTGTGAAGAGCATGTGGAAGTGACAGGATTCTCCTCAGGTGTATCTGATCTCAATGCAGACATTGCAAACGTCCTTGTTCAATGAGAGTGTAGCTCGGTCCTAGCTCCCATCAAAGTGTCTAGCAGACATCTGCCTGCAAAGCATACACACTTCCGAGAGTTGGGCTTATGGACTGTCCCTCCCACATCCTGCCTGCACGTACACCGCGCTCCTAACAGGACTAGCT
>NW_024571018.1:0-13425 GCF_018345385.1 Vulpes lagopus | reverse complement strand
TGTCTGCAAGACACTTTTGATGGGAGCAGGACCGAGCTACACTCTCATTGAACAAGGACGTTTGCAATGTCTGTATTGAGATCAGATACACTTGAGGAGAATCCTGTCACTTCCACATGCTCTTCACACAACCTCTTGAGGCACATAACATAAGGATGCTGGGACCTACGTCTATGGGCAGTCAGAATGCGGGAGGGTCCTGCCCTGAACTCAGCTCGCACAAGGAAGCACGTCTACAAGCCAGCTTTCAACTAGCTGCGGTCCTCGGGCACTGAGAACGTAACAGTGTTCACAGTGTTCTAAGCCAGGAGTTTCCCAGAATACCATTCCACTACAGCTGGCAACACCCTCCAGGTCTGCTTATTCCACTTGCGTCTCACAAGCCTCTGACAAATAGCTGTGGTGCAGATGTTGGAAACTCTTTCTGCAGGCAGTGTGCAACTGTGAGGGACTGAGGGTGAGCTCAACTCTCGAAGTAAGTTGCTTTCGTACCAAGAGCGTTCAGCTAGACCTTCTCTCGTTATGGCACTTAGGATCGTCCTGCACCCTGGCTCATACAGGCAAAATACAGGAAACGCGCTGCAGTTGAGCTTGGATGTACTAGTCTTGTGGGGCCGGGACTTTCCACATACCTCTCACCAAAATTCAGACACGCATCGGGGCTAAGCCTGTTAGGAGCCCGGGTGTACGATGCAAGGCAGGATCCGTGGGAGGACCAGGTCCATAAGCCCAACAACTCTCGGAAGTGTGTATGCTTTTGCAGGAGGCATGTCTGCTAGACACTTTTGATGGGAGCTGGACGGAGGCTACACTAACAATGGTAACAAGGACGTTTGCAATGTCCTTATTGAGATCAGATACACTTGACCAGAATCCTGTCACTTCTGAAAGCTCTTCACACAACCCCTTCCGGCACCTAACATAAGGATGCTGGGACCTATGTCTACGGGCAGTCAGAATGCGGGAGGGTCCTGCCCTGAACTCAGCTCGCACAAGGAAGCACGCATACAAGCCAGCTTTCAACTAGCTGCGATCCTCGGGCACTGAGAACGTAACAGTGTTCCAAGCCAGGATGTACCCAGAATACCACTCCACTGCAGCTGGAGACACCCACCAGGTCTGCTGATTCCACTTGCCTCTTACAAGCCTCTGAAAACCGGCTGTGGTGCAGATGTTGGAAACTCTTTCTGCAGGCAGTGTGTAACTGTGAGGGACTGAGGGTGACCTCAACTCTCCGAAGTAATTTGCTTTCGGACAAGGCGTTAAGTTAGCTTCTCTCGTATGGCACTGAGGATGTCGCACCTGGCACACACAGGAAATACTAGGAAATCGCTGGGTTGAGCTTGGATGCACTAATCTTGTGGGCCGGGAATTTCCACTTACCTCTCACAACACTTCAGGCACGCATCGGGGCTAGGCCTGTTAGGAGCGCGGTGTATGTGCAGGCAGGATGTGGGGGGTACAGTCCATAAGCCCAACTATCGGAAGTGTGTATGCTTTGCAGGCAGATTTCTGCTAGACACTTTGAGGGAGCTAGGACCGAGTTACACTCTCATTGAACAAGGATGTTTGCAATGTCTGCATTGAGGTCAGATACACCTGAGGAGAATCCTGTCACTTCCACATGCTCTTCACATAACCTCTTCCGGCACCTAACATCAGGATGCTGGGACCTACGTCTACGGGCAGTCAGAATGCGGGAGGGTCCTGCCCTGAAGTCACGTCGTACAAGGAAGCACGCATACAAGCCAGCTTTCAACTAGCTGCGTTCCTCGGGCACTGGGAACCTAACAGTGTTGCAATCCAGGTGGTACCCAGAATACCACTCCACTGCAACTGGAGACACCCATCAGGTCTGCTTATTCCACTTGCCTCTCACAAGCCTCTGAAAACCGGCTGTGGTGCAGATGTTGGAAACTCTTTCTGCAGGCAGTGTGTAACTGTGAGGGACTGAGGGTGAGCTCAACACTCCGAAGTAAGTTGCTTTCGCACAAGGCGTTCAGCTAGCGTCTCTCGTATGGCACTGAGGATGTCGCACCTGGCTCACACAGGAAATACTAGGGAAATCGCTGGGTTGAGCTTGGATGCACTAGTCTTGTGGCCCGGGACATTCCACTTACCTCTCACAACACTTCAGGCACGCATCGGGGCTAGGCCTGTTAGGAGCGCGGTGTACGTGCAGGCAGGATATGGGACGGACAGTCCATAAGCCCAACTTTCGGAAGTGTGTATGCTTTGCAGGAGGATGTCTGCTAGACACTTTGATGGGAGGTAGGACCGAGCTACACTCTCATTGAACAAGGACATTTGCAATGTCCTTATTGAGATCAGATACACTTGAGCAGAATCCTGTCACTTCCGAAAGCTCTTCACAGAACCCCTTCCGACACCTAACATAAGGATGCTGGGACCTACTTCTACGGGCAGTCAGAATGCGGGACGGTCCTGCCCTGAACTCAGCTCGCACAAGGAAGCACTCCTACAAGCCAACTTTCAACTAGCTGTGTTCCTCGGGCACTGAGAACGTAACAGTGTTCTAAGCCAGGAGGTACCCAGAATACCACTCCAATGCAGCTGGAAAACACCCTCCAGGTGTGCTTATTCAACTTGCGTCTCACAAGCCTCTGACAAACGGCTGTGGTACAGATGTTGGAAACTCTTTCTGCAGGCAGTGTGCAACTGTGAGGGACTGAGGGTGAGCTCAACTCTCCGTAGTAAGTTGCTTTCGGACAAGGCGTTCAGTTAGCTTCTCTCGTATGGCACTTAGGATGTCGCACCTGGCTCACACAGGAAATACTAGGAAATCGCTGGGTTGAGCTTGGATGCACTAGTCTTGTGGGCTGGGACGTTCCACTTACCTCTCACAACACTTCAGGCACGCATCGGGGCTAGGCCTGTTAGGAGCGCGGTGTACGTACAGGCAGGATATGGGAGGGACAGTCCATAAGCCCAACTCTCGGAAGTGTGTATGCTTTGCAGGAGGATGTCTGCTAGACACTTTGATGGGAGGTAGGTCCGAGCTACACTCTCATTGAACAAGGAGGTTTGCAATGTCTGCATTGAGATCAGATACACCTGAGGAGAATCCTGTCACTTCCACATGCTCTTCACACAACCTCTTCCGGCACCTAACATAAGGATGCTGGGACCTACGTCTACGGGCAGTCAGAATGCGGGAGGGTCCTGCCCTGAACTCAGCTCGCATAAGGAAGCACGCCTACAAGCCAGCTTTCAACTAGCTTCATTCCTCGGGCACTGAGAACGCAACAGTGTTCTAAGCCAGGAGGTACCCAGAATACCACTCCACTGCAGCTGGAGACACCCTTCAGGTCTGCTTATTCCACTTGCGTCTCACAAGCCTCTGACAAACGGCTGTGGTGCAGATGTTGGAAACTCTTTCTGCAGGCAGTGTGCAATTGTGAGGGCCTGAGGGTGAGCTCAACTCTCCGAAGTATGTTTTTTTCGGACAAGGCGTTCAGCTAGCTTCTCTCGTATGGCACTTAGGATGTCGCACTTGGCTCACACAGGAAATACTGGGAAATCGCTGGTTTGAGATTGGATGCACTAATCTTGTGGGCCGGGAATTTCACTTACCTCTCACAACACTTCAGGTACGCATCGGGGCTAGGCCTGTTAGGAGCGCAGTGTACGTGCAGGCAGGATGTGGGAGGTACAGTCCATAAGCCCAACTATCGGAAGTGTGTATGCTTTGCAGGCAGATATCTGCTAGACACTTTGAGGGAGCTAGGACCGAGTTACACTCTCATTGAACAAGGATGTTTGCAATGTCTGCATTGAGATCAGATACACCTGAGGAGAATCCTGTCACTTCCACATGCTCTTCACATAACCTCTTCCGGCACCTAACATAAGGATGCTGGGACCTATGTCGACGGGCAGTCAGTATGCGGGAGCGTCCTGCAGTGACCTCAGCTCGCACAAGGAAGCATGCCTACAAGCCAGCTTTCAACTAGCTGAGTAACTAGGGCACTGATAATGTAGCAGTAGTCAAAGCCACGAAGTACCCAGAATACCACTCCACTGCTGCTGGAGACACCTTCCAGGTCTGCTTATTCCACTTGCTTCTCACAAGCCTCTGACAAACGGCTCTGGAGCAGATGTTGGAAACTCATTCTGCAGGCAGTGTGCAACCATGAAGGACTGAGGCTGACCTCAACTCTCCGAAGTAAGTTGCTTTTGGACAAGGCGTTCACCTAGCCCCTCTCATTAGGCACTTAGAATGTAGCACCTGGGTCTCACAGGACATACTAGGAAACCGCTAAATTTAGATTGGATGCACTGGTCTTGTGGCCCGGGACTTTTCACTTACCTCTCACAACACTTCAGGCACGAATTGGGGCTAGGCCTTTTAGGTGCGTGGTGCCACTGCAGACAGGATGTGGGAGGGACGGTCCATAAGCTCAACTCTCAGAAGTGTGTATGATTTGCAGGCAGATGTCTGGAAGAGACTTATTGATGAGTGCTAGGACCGAGCTACACTCTCATTGAACAAGGACGTTTGCAATGTCTGCATTGAGATCAGATACACTTGAGGAGAATCCTGTCACTTCCATATACTTTACACACAACCTCTCCTGCGCCTAACATAAGGATGCTGGGACCTAAGTCGACGTACAGTCAGGATGCGGGAGGGTCCTGCCGTGACCTCAGCTCGCACAAGGAAGCATGCCTACAAGCCAGCGTTCAAGTAGCTGCGTTCCTAGGGCACTGAGAACGTTGCAGTATTCTATGCCAGGAGGTTCCCAGAATACCACTCCACTGCAGCTGGAGACACCCTCCAGGTCTGCTTATTCCACTTGCGTCTCACAAACCTCTGACAAACAGCTCTGGTGCAGATGTTGGAAACTCTATTTGCAGGCAGTTTGCAACTGTGAGGGACTGAGGGTGAGCTCAAAACTCCGAAGTAAGTTGCTATTGGACAAGGCGTTCAGCTAGCTTCTCTCGTATGACACTTAGGATGTAGCACTTGGCTCACAGAGGAAATACTAGGAATTCGCTGGATTGAGCTTGGATGCACTAGTCTTGTGGGCGGGAGTCTTCCACTTACCTCTCACAATACTTCAGTCACGCATCGGAGCTATGCCTGTTAGGAGCGCGGTGTACCTGCAGGCAGGATGTGGGAGGGACAGTCCATAAACTCAACTCTCACAAGCGTGTATGCTTTGCAGGCAGATGTCGGGAAGACACTTATTGATGGGTGCTAGGAACGTGCTACACTGTCATTGAACAAGGGACGTTTGCAATGTCTGTATTGGACTCGATTCACTTGAGCAGAGTCCTGTCACTTCCACATGCTTTTCACACAACCTCTTCCGGCGCCTAACATAAGGATGCTGGGACCTATGTCGACGTGCAGTCGGGATGCGGGAGGGTCCTGCCCTGACCTCAGCTCGCACAAGGAAGCACGCCTACAAGCTAGCTTTCAACTAGCTGCGATCCTAGGGCACTGAGAACATAGCAGTGTTCTATGCCAGGAGGTTCCCAGAATACCACTCCACTGCAGCTGGAGACACCATCCAGGTCTGCTTATTCCACTTGCGTCTCACAAGCCTCTGACAAACGGCTCTGGTGCAGATGTTGGAAACTCTTTCTGCAGGCAGTGTGCAACTGTGAAGGACTGAGGCTGTGCTCAACTCTCCGAAGTAAGTTGCTTTTGGACAAGGCGTTCAGCTAGCTTCTCTCATTAGGCACTTAGGATGTAGCACCTGGGTCACACAGGACATACTAGGAAACCGCTAAATTAAGATTGGATGCACTGGTCTTGTGGGCCGGGAGTTTCCACTTACCTCTCACAACACTTCAGGCACGAATTGTGGCTAGACATTTAGGAGCGTGGTGCACCTGCAGGCAGGATGTGGGAGGGACAGTCCATAAGCTCAACTCTCGGAAGTGTGTATGCTTTGCAGGCAGATGTCTGTAAGACACTTATTGATGGGTGGTAGGACCGATCTACACTCTCATTGAACAAGGACATTTGCAATGTCTGTATTGGACTCAGATTCACTTGAGCAGAGTCCTGTCACTTCCACATGCTTTTCACACAACCTCTTCTGGCGCCTAACATAAGGATGCTGGGACGTACGTCTACGGGCAGTCAGAATGTGGGAGGATCCTGCCCTGAACTGAGCTCGCACAAGGAAGCACGCCTACAAGCCAGCTTTCAACTAGCTGCGTTCCTCGGGCACTGAGAACGTAACAGTGTTCTAAGCCAGGAGGTACCCAGAATACCACACCACTGCAGGTGGAGACACCCTCCAGGTCTGCTTATTCCACTTGCGTCTCACAAGCTTCTGACAAACGGCTGTGGTGCAGATGTTGGAAACTCTTTCTGCAGGCAGTGTGCAACTGTGAGGGACTGAGGGTGAGCTCAACTCTCCGAAGTAAGTTGCTTGTGGACAAGGCGTTCAGCTAGCTTCTCTCGTATGGCACTTAGGATGTCGCACCTGGCTCACACAGGAAATACTAGGAAATCGCTGGGTTGAGCTTGGATGCACTAGTCTTGTGGGCCGGGACTTTCCACTTACCTCTCACAACACTTCAGGCACGCATCGGGGCCTATGCCTGTTAGGAGCGCGGTGTACGTGCAGGCAGGATGTGGGAAGGACAGTCCATAAGCTCAACTCTCGAAAGTGTGTATGCTTTGCAGGCAGATGTCTGCTAGAAACTTTGATGGGAGCTAGGACCGAGCTACGCTCTCATTGAACAAGGACGTTTGCAATGTCTGCATTGGACTCAGATTCACTTTAGCAGAGTCCTGTAACTTCCACATGCTTTTCACACAACCTCTTCCGGCGCCCTAACATAAAGATGGTGGGACCTTTGTCTAGGGCAGGCAGGATGCGGGCGGGTCCTGTCCTGACCTCAGCTCGCACAAGGAAGGCATGCCTACAAGCCAGCTTTCAACTAGCTGCGTTCTTCGGGCACTGAAATGTAGCAGTACTCTAAGCCAGGAGGTACCCAGAATACCACTCCACTGCAGCTGGAAACACCATCCAGGTCTGCTTATTCCACTTGCGTCCAGAAGCCTCTGAGATATGGCTGTGGTGCAGATGTTCGAAACTCATTGTGCAGGCAGTGTGCAACTGTGAGGGACTGAGGGTCACCTCAGCTCTCTGAAGTACATTGCTTTTGGAAAAGGCGTTTAGCTAGCTTCTCTCATATGGCACTTATGATGCAGCACCTGGCTCACAAAGGAAATACTAGGAAACCGCTAGATTGAGCTTGGATGCACTAGTCTTGTGGGCCGGGGACTTTCCACTTACCTCTCACAACACTTCAGTCACGCATTGAGCCTAGACCTGTTAGGAGCGCGGTGTACCTGCAGGCAGGATATGGGAGGGACAGGCCATAAGCTCAACGCTCAGGGGCGTGTATGCCTGGGAGGCAGATGTCTGCTCCCCACTCATACAGGTCAGTTAGATCCTAGCTACACTCTAATTGAACAAGGGACATTGGAATCACTGTATTCACTCACCTTGCCATGAGGGCAGGCCTGACGTTTCCACAGGCATTTCTCACAACTTTTCCCTGCACCTGACATTAGGATGTTAGCAGCTCCACCCACAGGGGGCCCGAGGTGGAGGGTCCTTTGTTGAACTCAACACTCAAAAGGAAGCATGCCCCGAATGCAGCTTTCCACTAGCTGCGTTCTCATGGCCGTGAGAACGTAGCAGCACTGGAAGTGAGGACGTTGCGTGAATACTGCTCTACTGCACCAAATGACAGCACCATTGAGGACTGCAGCTTGCCCCTTGCGTCCCATGAGCTTCTGACAAACATGTCTAGTGACGATGTTCGTAACTCCATGTGCAGGCAGTGTGGAAGTGGGAAGGACCGGGAATTAGCTCATCTCACAGATGGAAGTTCCCCCGAGAGAGAGCTTGCAAGTAGGTACTCAGGGTTGGAAGTTAGTATGTACCACCCATCTGAGGGAGGAAGTCATCAGAAGTCACTGGATTGAGCAAAGAGACACTTGCCTCTCACAAAGCTTGAATCCCGTGTCCAACAAAATCCCTCGGCTGCAAAGGGTACAGGCGGTCAGCATGTGGGAGGTTGAAGCCATAAGCACAACCCAAAGGAGTGTGCATGCCTTGGAGGCAGCTGTCCGCTAGGCGCGAAAATTGACAAGCCAGTCATTGGTGCTCTCTCTGCTCCTGTGCCGCGTAGAACGAAATGCTCTACAAGCGAACCGTTACAGGCAGTCAGGATGTGGGGAGCGATAGGCCATAAGCTCAACTCTCGGAAGTGTGTACGCTTTCCAGGCAGATGGCTGCTAGACACTTATTGTTGGGAGCTGGGACCGAGCTACACTCTCATTGAACAAGGACTTTTGCAATGTCTGCATTGAGATCAGATTCACTTGAGCAGAGTCCTGTCACTTCCACATGCTTTTCACACAACCTCTTCCGGCACCTAAAATAAGGATGCTGGGACCTAGGTCTACGGGCAGTCAGGATGCGGGAAGGTCCTGCCCTGACCTCAGCTCGCAGAAGGAAGCATGCCTACAAGCCAGGTTTCAACTAGCTGTGTTTTTATGACTGTGGTGTCCTAACCTAACCTATACTTGGTCACTCCAGTCCCCAACTGGGCCTCAGCTGGTCTTGTGCCTCTGGTACTTTGTTTGGCCTCACCTGGACCTGGTAACTGTGTTCCCACCTGGGCCTCAACTGTTCTTATGACCTTTTGTCCCCACCTGTGTCTCACCCAGACCAGGTGACTGTGTATCCACCTGGGCCTTACCTGGACCTGGTGAATCTGGTCCCCTCCTGGGTATCACCTGGACCTGGTGACTCTGGTCCTCACGTTGCACCTCACCTGGAGCTGGTGACTCTTGTACTCACCTGGGCAATCATCAGGATATGTTTAGTCTGTTTCCCAGCTGAGACTCTGGAACATTTAATTTGGTCCTCACCCTGGGCTTCACCTGGACCCTGGTGACTCTGGTTTCCACATGAACCACACGTGGACCTGGTGTCCCTGCTGTCTTGTAGCCTCTCCTGTGCCTGGTGACTCCAGTCCCCCTACCCCCGGGCCTCACCTGGACTTGGTGATTCTGGTCCTCAGCTTGGTTTCACCTGGACGTGGTGACTGTAGGTCCCCACGTTGGCCTTACCTGGACCTGCTGATTCTGGTTCCCACTGGGCTCACCTGTACCTGGTGATCTGGTTCTCACATGGACCACACCTAGACCGGTGACCGTGCTGTCCTTCTAGACTCACTTTAACTGGTAAACTCTGGTGTCCACCTGGGCCTCCCCTGGACCTGGTGAATCTGGTCCCCACTTGGTCCTCAAGTGGACCTGGTGACTCGGGTCCTGAGATGGGCATCATTGGAACATGGTTATTGTGTTCCCCACCTGGGACTCACCTGACCTGGTAACTCTGGTCCCTTACCTGGGGCCCCCACCTGGACCTGGTGATGATTCTGGTCCTGCACCTGAGACTACCCTGGATCTGCGTGACTGTGGTCCCCACCTGGGCCTCACCTTGGACCTGGAGACTCTGATCCCCATCTGGGCCTCACCTGGCCCTGTTAACTCTGGTCCTCACCTGGGCATAATTGGGACCGGTTACTGTGTTCCCACAACTGAGCCACACCTGGACCAGGTGACTCTAGGTCCCCCCTCTGGGTCTCACCCTGACCTGGTGACTGTGAACCACACTTTGGCCCTGATTTGGACCTTCTGACTCTGGTTGCCACCTGCGCCTCACCTTGAACTGTTGACTCTGGTTCTTTCAAGGGCCTCCCCTATACCTGGTGATTCTGGTCCCCCACTGGGCCTCACGTGTGCCTGGTGAGTCTGGTCCTCACTGGGCCTCATCTGGACCTGGTGACTCTGGTCCCCACCTGGGACCTCTCCTGGACCTGGTGACTCTCTTTCCAACATGGACCTCACCTGGATCTGGTGACTCTGGTCCTCAGTTTGGCCTCACCTGGACCTGGTGACTCTCGTCCCCACTTTGACCTAATCAGACTGTGTTGAATCTTCGCCCACCTAGGCCTCACCGAGACTGGTGACTCTTTGTCCCCAGCTATGCCTCAATTCGACTGATGATTCTGGTCCTCACGTGGGCCTCACATGGACCTGGGACTCAGCTGGATATAGTGGCTCTGATTCCCACATGGGGCTCACCTGATACTGGTGACTGTGGTCTTCTTCTATGCCTCACCAGGACCTGGTGATTCTGATCCCCCATTGGGCCTTGCATGGCCCTAGTGACTCTGGTCTCACATAGGCATCATTGGGACCTGGATACTCTATTCCACACCTGGGCCTCACATTGACCGGGGACTCTCTGGTCCACTCTGGGCCTCAACTAAACTGGTTACTCTGGTCCCCCTCTGGACCTCACCCTTACCTTTTGACTCTGGTCCCCCCCCAGGCTTCACTTGGACCTGGTGAATCTGGTCCTTACCTGTTCCTCACCTGACACCTTGTGACTGTGGTCCCCACCTGGGTCTCACCTGACTTGGTGAATCTTGTTGCCACCTGGGCCTCACCTGGACCTTGTGACTGTGGTCCCCACCTGGGTCTCACCTGGATCTGGTGGCTCTGGTTCCCATATGGGGCTTTCCTGGACCTGGTTCCTGTGGTCTCCTTCTGGCCTCAGCTGGAACAAATGACTCCTCATGGGTAAATAAATAAAATCTTAAAAACCAAACAAGAGAAAGGACAAAGTCATACGATCCTCTCAAGAGTTGCAGAAAAAGCATTTGACAAAATACAACATAAAAAGCATAGTGGTTAGTAAAAGGGAATATAAGGGAAGGGAGAAGAAATGTTTGGGAAATATCAGAAAGGGAAACAGAACATAAAGACTCCTAACTCTGGGAAATGAACTAGGGGTGGTGGAAGGGGAGGACGGCGGGGGGTGGGGTGTGAATGGGTGAGGGCACTGAGAGGGGCACTTGAAGGAATGAGCACTGGGTGTTATTCTGTATGTTGGCAAAGTGAACACCAATTAAAAATAAATTTATTATTTTTAAAAAAAGGATAGTGGGTTTTTAATTTTTTTTATTTTTTTTTCGGCATAGTGGGTTTTGGAGGAAACTTATATCACAGAATAAAGGCGTGTAGGAAGGCCCGTAGCTGACATCATCCTCAAGGGTGAAAACTTGAAATTGTCTCCCTAAGAGCAGGAACAAAGCCAAGGAAGTCCCTCTCAGCATGGAAGTCCTATCGTAGTCAACAGACAGGAAACAGAAAAGGTTCCACACCTGGAGGGGGACATCACACTGTCCCTATTTGCTGAAGATGTGGTATTAGAAAACAGGAAACCCGACAGACTCCACCAAAAACTGTTAGAACTAAAAAAAAAAAAAAAAAAAAAAAAAAAACTGTTAGAACTAATGAGTGAATTCCTTAAGTTGTGGGACACAAAATGAACAGAGATCAGTAGCCTTGCTGTGTCCCGACAATGAGCACTCAGGAAGGAAATTCAGGACATGACTCCCTTATCAGGAGCATCCAAAAAACAAAATATTAGACTAAACCAAGGAACTGCAAGACTTGTACACTGAAAATTACAAGACTTTGGGAGGACATCCTGGGCTCGTGGGGTCGGAGCCTTCATCTTGTTAAAATGTCCACAGTTCCAGAAGCCACCCGCAGTTCCAATGTCATTCCTATCAAAATCATGGTGGCCGATTTTAGAAATAGAAAAAGCACTCCTAACATTTGTCCGCCCCCACAAATGACCCTGGGCAGCAAATCAGTGTTGGAGAAGCAGGACAGAGCTGGACGCAGCACTTTCTTATTTCAAACGATGTCACAGAGACACAGGATAAAGCAGTGTGGTTCTCGGGGCCCTGGCTGGCTCGTTGGTTAAGCATCTGACTCTTGACCTCACCTGGTCTTGATCTTGGGGTCATAAGTATTAGGCCTGTGTTGGGCTGTGGACGAGGCATGGAGCCTACTTAAACAAACCAAACCCACAGGGGCGTGGTTCTGGCATTGCTGAAGGAGCAGAATAGAGAGCCTGGAAGAAAATGCACTCTGATACAGTCAACTGATTTTTTAAACTTAATTTAATTTAAACCCAATTAATTACAGTATAGTGTATTATACTTTCAGAGATAGACTTCAGGGATTCACCAGTTGGAGATAACACCAGTGCTCATGACATCACGTGCCTCCACATGCCGTCTACCAGTTACCCTGTCCCTCCACTTCCTCCCCTCCAGCGACCCTCAGTTTGTTTCCTGTGATTGAGTCTCTTTTTCCTCCATCTCTGTTTTCATCTTATTTGTTTTTCCTTCCTTCACAGATGTCCATCTGTTTTGCTTCTTTTAATTTCACCTATGAATGACACCATACGGTCATTTTCTTTCCTGACTGACTGATTTCACTTAACATGATCCCTCTAGTTCTATCCACGTCATTGCAAATGGCAAGATTTCCTTCTCTTTGATAGCTGAGTAACATTCCTATCATCTATCTATCTATCATCTATTACCATCAATCTATCTCCATCCTCTTTATCCATCATCTGTCTGAAGGCACCGAGGCTCCTCTCACAGTGTGGCTACTGTGGACCCGCCTGCTGTGGACATTGGGGTGCAGTTGTCCCGGAGTCTCACGCATCTGTATCTTCGGAGTGAGCTCCAGTCCGAGCACCTGCTGGTCGCAGGGCGGCTATACTTGTAACTTCCTGAGGAGCCTCCACACTGTTTCCAGGGTGGCTGCACCAGCCCGCGGTCTGCCCACAGTGGAAGAGGGTTTGAGTGGGTTTTGTAGGACATGGTTAAAAGTCTGGTCCACATTTCATTTTGCGTCCTGTGGGCTCCAATCATCGTCCTTAAGTATTTCTGAGAAAGCCGGGTGTTGGGCTCCGTTTCAGTGAGACGTTTCCGAAGCTCAGAGGCCACAGCTGGAGCCTGGAAGGAGGCAAGTGTGGCCCGGGGCGCAGGGACACCACCTCCTGCACGGCCACATGCAGTGCCTAAGCGTCCTGCAGGGTCGCCCGACCCAGGCCCCACCCAAGGATCGCACATGCGCAGTAAGCCTCCTCCGCTTGCACTAACAGGAGCCAGGCTGTGCTTGGGAGGCCTGAGGAGGAGGTGGGGTCGCATCCACACTGATGAGCGCAGCCTCCTCAGGACCAGCAGTGAGGTTTCAGGAGGACATTGGGTCACGTTCACGCTGTCAGGAGCCTGGTCTCCTCAGGACCCGCGGTGAGGCTTCAGGAAGATGTGGGCCAACATCCACGCAGACAGGAGCCCCTGGGCCGCTCAGGAACCGCGGGGAGGCTTCAGGAAGATGTGGTGCTGCGTCCACTCTGGCAGGAGCTCCCAGGCCCTCAGGACATAAGTTGAGGCTTCTGGAACCTGGGGGCCACATCCACGGTGACAGGAACCCCGGCTTCCTCAGAACACAGGGTGACGTTTTGGGAGGACGTGGGGCCA
>NW_024571017.1:0-11724 GCF_018345385.1 Vulpes lagopus | reverse complement strand
GAAATACTGGGAAAAATCGGGGGTTGAGTTTGGATGCAAGTTTGGGGCCGGGCTTCCATTCCTCTCACAACCTTCAGGCCCCAATGGGTAGGCCTGTTAGGGCCCGGTGTACTCGGGCGGGTGTGGGGGGGAAGTAATACCCCCAAAAACTGGGAAGTGTGTATGCTTTCGGCAAAAGTCGGGAGACACTTTTGATGGGCTAGCCCAGAGCTACACTTCTTGAACAAGGACTTTTGCAATGTCTGATTGGATCAGATCATGAGAAAATCCTGCCCTTTCCCACAGCTTTCACAAACCTTTTCCCGGCCCTAACTAAGGATTGCGGGCCCTTTAGGGCGCAGATGCGGGGGGGCCTCCCCTAAACTAGCTCGCAAAAGGAAGCATTACAAGCCGTTTAACTAGCGGGCCCCGGGGCAGAGAAGTCGGGTTCTAACCCGGGGGTCCCCGAATACCACTCAACTGCAGGGGGCACCTCGGTTGCTTTTCCCATTTGCGCCCCAAACCCTTTGACAAGGGCCTTGGTGCAAGTTAAACTCTTTTTGCAGGCAGTGTGCAACTGTGAGGGACTGAGGGTGAGCTCAACACTCCGAAGTAAGTTGCTTTCGGACAAGGCGTTCAGCTAGCTTCTCTCGTATGGCACTTAGGATGTCGCACCTGGCTCACACAGGAAATACTAGGAAATCGCTGGGTTGAGCTTGGATGCACTAGTCTTGTGGGCCGGGACTTTCCACTTACCTCTCACAACACTTCAGGCACGCATCGGGCTAGGCCTGTTAGGAGCGCGGTGTACGTGCAGGCAGGATGTGGAGGGACAGTCCATAAGCCCAACTCTCGGAAGTGTGTATGCTTTGCAGGCAGATGTCTGCTAGACACTTTGATGGGAGCTAGGACCGAGCTACACTCTCATTGAACAAGGACGTTTGCAATGTCTGCATTGAGATCAGATACACCTGAGGAGAATCCTGTCACTTCCACATGCTCTTCACACAACCTCTTCCGGCACCTAACATAAGGATGCTGGGACCTACGTCTACGGGCAGTCAGAATGCGGGAGGTCCTGCCCTGAACTCAGCTCGCACAAGGAAGCACGCCTACAAGCCAGCTTTCAACTAGCTGCGTTCCTCGGGCACTGAGAACGTAACAGTGTTCTAAGCCAGGAGGTACCCAGAATACCACTCCACTGCAGCTGGAGACACCCTCCAGGTCTGCTTATTCCACTTGCGTCTCACAAGCCTCTGACAAACGGCTGTGGTGCAGATGTTGGAAACTCTTTCTGCAGGCAGTGTGCAACTGTGAGGGACTGAGGGTGAGCTCAACTCTCCGAAGTAAGTTGCTTTCGGACAAGGCGTTCAGCTAGCTTCTCTCGTATGGCACTTAGGATGTCGCACCTGGCTCACACAGGAAATACTAGGAAATCGCTGGGTTGAGCTTGGATGCACTAGTCTTGTGGGCCGGGACTTTCCACTTACCTCTCACAACACTTCAGGCACGCATCGGGGCTAGGCCTGTTAGGAGCGCGGTGTACGTGCAGGCAGGATGTGGGAGGGACAGTCCATAAGCCCAACTCTCGGAAGTGTGTATGCTTTGCAGGCAGATGTCTGCTAGACACTTTGATGGGAGCTAGGACCGAGCTACACTCTCATTGAACAAGGACGTTTGCAATGTCTGCATTGAGATCAGATACACTTGAGGAGAATCCTGTCACTTCCACATGCTCTTCACACAACCTCTTCCGGCACCTAACATAAGGATGCTGGGACCTACGTCTACGGGCAGTCAGAATGCGGGAGGGTCCTGCCCTGAACTCAGCTCGCACAAGGAAGCACGCCTACAAGCCAGCTTTCAACTAGCTGCGTTCCTCGGGCACTGAGAACGTAACAGTGTTCTAAGCCAGGAGGTACCCAGAATACCACTCCACTGCAGCTGGAGACACCCTCCAGGTCTGCTTATTCCACTTGCGTCTCACAAGCCTCTGACAAACGGCTGTGGTGCAGATGTTGGAAACTCTTTCTGCAGGCAGTGTGCAACTGTGAGGGACTGAGGGTGAGCTCAACTCTCCGAAGTAAGTTGCTTTCGGACAAGGCGTTCAGCTAGCTTCTCTCGTATGGCACTTAGGATGTAGCACCTGGCTCACACAGGAAATACTAGGAAATCGCTGGGTTGAGCTTGGATGCACTAGTCTTGTGGGCCGGGACTTTCCACTTACCTCTCACAACACTTCAGGCACGCATCGGGGCTAGGCCTGTTAGGAGCGCGGTGTACGTGCAGGCAGGATGTGGGAGGGACAGTCCATAAGCCCAACTCTCGGAAGTGTGTATGCTTTGCAGGCAGATGTCTGCTAGACACTTTGATGGGAGCTAGGACCGAGCTACACTCTCATTGAACAAGGACGTTTGCAATGTCTGCATTGAGATCAGATACACCTGAGGAGAATCCTGTCACTTCCACATGCTCTTCACACAACCTCTTCCGGCACCTAACATAAGGATGCTGGGACCTACGTCTACGGGCAGTCAGAATGCGGGAGGGTCCTGCCCTGAACTCAGCTCGCACAAGGAAGCACGCCTACAAGCCAGCTTTCAACTAGCTGCGTTCCTCGGGCACTGAGAACGTAACAGTGTTCTAAGCCAGGAGGTACCCAGAATACCACTCCACTGCAGCTGGAGACACCCTCCAGGTCTGCTTATTCCACTTGCGTCTCACAAGCCTCTGACAAACGGCTGTGGTGCAGATGTTGGAAACTCTTTCTGCAGGCAGTGTGCAACTGTGAGGGACTGAGGGTGAGCTCAACTCTCCGAAGTAAGTTGCTTTCGGACAAGGCGTTCAGCTAGCTTCTCTCGTATGGCACTTAGGATGTCGCACCTGGCTCACACAGGAAATACTAGGAAATCGCTGGGTTGAGCTTGGATGCACTAGTCTTGTGGGCCGGGACTTTCCACTTACCTCTCACAACACTTCAGGCACGCATCGGGGCTAGGCCTGTTAGGAGCGCGGTGTACGTGCAGGCAGGATGTGGGAGGGACAGTCCATAAGCCCAACTCTCGGAAGTGTGTATGCTTTGCAGGCAGATGTCTGCTAGACACTTTGATGGGAGCTAGGACCGAGCTACACTCTCATTGAACAAGGACGTTTGCAATGTCTGCATTGAGATCAGATACACCTGAGGAGAATCCTGTCACTTCCACATGCTCTTCACACAACCTCTTCCGGCACCTAACATAAGGATGCTGGGACCTACGTCTACGGGCAGTCAGAATGCGGGAGGGTCCTGCCCTGAACTCAGCTCGCACAAGGAAGCACGCCTACAAGCCAGCTTTCAACTAGCTGCGTTCCTCGGGCACTGAGAACGTAACAGTGTTCTAAGCCAGGAGGTACCCAGAATACCACTCCACTGCAGCTGGAGACACCCTCCAGGTCTGCTTATTCCACTTGCGTCTCACAAGCCTCTGACAAACGGCTGTGGTGCAGATGTTGGAAACTCTTTCTGCAGGCAGTGTGCAACTGTGAGGGACTGAGGGTGAGCTCAACTCTCCGAAGTAAGTTGCTTTCGGACAAGGCGTTCAGCTAGCTTCTCTCGTATGGCACTTAGGATGTCGCACCTGGCTCACACAGGAAATACTAGGAAATCGCTGGGTTGAGCTTGGATGCACTAGTCTTGTGGGCCGGGACTTTCCACTTACCTCTCACAACACTTCAGGCACGCATCGGGGCTAGGCCTGTTAGGAGCGCGGTGTACGTGCAGGCAGGATGTGGGAGGGACAGTCCATAAGCCCAACTCTCGGAAGTGTGTATGCTTTGCAGGCAGATGTCTGCTAGACACTTTGATGGGAGCTAGGACCGAGCTACACTCTCATTGAACAAGGACGTTTGCAATGTCTGCATTGAGATCAGATACACCTGAGGAGAATCCTGTCACTTCCACATGCTCTTCACACAACCTCTTCCGGCACCTAACATAAGGATGCTGGGACCTACGTCTACGGGCAGTCAGAATGCGGGAGGGTCCTGCCCTGAACTCAGCTCGCACAAGGAAGCACGCCTACAAGCCAGCTTTCAACTAGCTGCGTTCCTCGGGCACTGAGAACGTAACAGTGTTCTAAGCCAGGAGGTACCCAGAATACCACTCCACTGCAGCTGGAGACACCCTCCAGGTCTGCTTATTCCACTTGCGTCTCACAAGCCTCTGACAAACGGCTGTGGTGCAGATGTTGGAAACTCTTTCTGCAGGCAGTGTGCAACTGTGAGGGACTGAGGGTGAGCTCAACTCTCCGAAGTAAGTTGCTTTCGGACAAGGCGTTCAGCTAGCTTCTCTCGTATGGCACTTAGGATGTCGCACCTGGCTCACACAGGAAATACTAGGAAATCGCTGGGTTGAGCTTGGATGCACTAGTCTTGTGGGCCGGGACTTTCCACTTACCTCTCACAACACTTCAGGCACGCATCGGGGCTAGGCCTGTTAGGAGCGCGGTGTACGTGCAGGCAGGATGTGGGAGGGACAGTCCATAAGCCCAACTCTCGGAAGTGTGTATGCTTTGCAGGCAGATGTCTGCTAGACACTTTGATGGGAGCTAGGACCGAGCTACACTCTCATTGAACAAGGACGTTTGCAATGTCTGCATTGAGATCAGATACACCTGAGGAGAATCCTGTCACTTCCACATGCTCTTCACACAACCTCTTCCGGCACCTAACATAAGGATGCTGGGACCTACGTCTACGGGCAGTCAGAATGCGGGAGGGTCCTGCCCTGAACTCAGCTCGCACAAGGAAGCACGCCTACAAGCCAGCTTTCAACTAGCTGCGTTCCTCGGGCACTGAGAACGTAACAGTGTTCTAAGCCAGGAGGTACCCAGAATACCACTCCACTGCAGCTGGAGACACCCTCCAGGTCTGCTTATTCCACTTGCGTCTCACAAGCCTCTGACAAACGGCTGTGGTGCAGATGTTGGAAACTCTTTCTGCAGGCAGTGTGCAACTGTGAGGGACTGAGGGTGAGCTCAACTCTCCGAAGTAAGTTGCTTTCGGACAAGGCGTTCAGCTAGCTTCTCTCGTATGGCACTTAGGATGTCGCACCTGGCTCACACAGGAAATACTAGGAAATCGCTGGGTTGAGCTTGGATGCACTAGTCTTGTGGGCCGGGACTTTCCACTTACCTCTCACAACACTTCAGGCACGCATCGGGGCTAGGCCTGTTAGGAGCGCGGTGTACGTGCAGGCAGGATGTGGGAGGGACAGTCCATAAGCCCAACTCTCGGAAGTGTGTATGCTTTGCAGGCAGATGTCTGCTAGACACTTTGATGGGAGCTAGGACCGAGCTACACTCTCATTGAACAAGGACGTTTGCAATGTCTGCATTGAGATCAGATACACCTGAGGAGAATCCTGTCACTTCCACATGCTCTTCACACAACCTCTTCCGGCACCTAACATAAGGATGCTGGGACCTACGTCTACGGGCAGTCAGAATGCGGGAGGGTCCTGCCCTGAACTCAGCTCGCACAAGGAAGCACGCCTACAAGCCAGCTTTCAACTAGCTGCGTTCCTCGGGCACTGAGAACGTAACAGTGTTCTAAGCCAGGAGGTACCCAGAATACCACTCCACTGCAGCTGGAGACACCCTCCAGGTCTGCTTATTCCACTTGCGTCTCACAAGCCTCTGACAAACGGCTGTGGTGCAGATGTTGGAAACTCTTTCTGCAGGCAGTGTGCAACTGTGAGGGACTGAGGGTGAGCTCAACTCTCCGAAGTAAGTTGCTTTCGGACAAGGCGTTCAGCTAGCTTCTCTCGTATGGCACTTAGGATGTAGCACCTGGCTCACACAGGAAATACTAGGAAATCGCTGGGTTGAGCTTGGATGCACTAGTCTTGTGGGCCGGGACTTTCCACTTACCTCTCACAACACTTCAGGCACGCATCGGGGCTAGGCCTGTTAGGAGCGCGGTGTACGTGCAGGCAGGATGTGGGAGGGACAGTCCATAAGCCCAACTCTCGGAAGTGTGTATGCTTTGCAGGCAGATGTCTGCTAGACACTTTGATGGGAGCTAGGACCGAGCTACACTCTCATTGAACAAGGACGTTTGCAATGTCTGCATTGAGATCAGATACACCTGAGGAGAATCCTGTCACTTCCACATGCTCTTCACACAACCTCTTCCGGCACCTAACATAAGGATGCTGGGACCTACGTCTACGGGCAGTCAGAATGCGGGAGGGTCCTGCCCTGAACTCAGCTCGCACAAGGAAGCACGCCTACAAGCCAGCTTTCAACTAGCTGCGTTCCTCGGGCACTGAGAACGTAACAGTGTTCTAAGCCAGGAGGTACCCAGAATACCACTCCACTGCAGCTGGAGACACCCTCCAGGTCTGCTTATTCCACTTGCGTCTCACAAGCCTCTGACAAACGGCTGTGGTGCAGATGTTGGAAACTCTTTCTGCAGGCAGTGTGCAACTGTGAGGGACTGAGGGTGAGCTCAACTCTCCGAAGTAAGTTGCTTTCGGACAAGGCGTTCAGCTAGCTTCTCTCGTATGGCACTTAGGATGTCGCACCTGGCTCACACAGGAAATACTAGGAAATCGCTGGGTTGAGCTTGGATGCACTAGTCTTGTGGGCCGGGACTTTCCACTTACCTCTCACAACACTTCAGGCACGCATCGGGGCTAGGCCTGTTAGGAGCGCGGTGTACGTGCAGGCAGGATGTGGGAGGGACAGTCCATAAGCCCAACTCTCGGAAGTGTGTATGCTTTGCAGGCAGATGTCTGCTAGACACTTTGATGGGAGCTAGGACCGAGCTACACTCTCATTGAACAAGGACGTTTGCAATGTCTGCATTGAGATCAGATACACCTGAGGAGAATCCTGTCACTTCCACATGCTCTTCACACAACCTCTTCCGGCACCTAACATAAGGATGCTGGGACCTACGTCTACGGGCAGTCAGAATGCGGGAGGGTCCTGCCCTGAACTCAGCTCGCACAAGGAAGCACGCCTACAAGCCAGCTTTCAACTAGCTGCGTTCCTCGGGCACTGAGAACGTAACAGTGTTCTAAGCCAGGAGGTACCCAGAATACCACTCCACTGCAGCTGGAGACACCCTCCAGGTCTGCTTATTCCACTTGCGTCTCACAAGCCTCTGACAAACGGCTGTGGTGCAGATGTTGGAAACTCTTTCTGCAGGCAGTGTGCAACTGTGAGGGACTGAGGGTGAGCTCAACTCTCCGAAGTAAGTTGCTTTCGGACAAGGCGTTCAGCTAGCTTCTCTCGTATGGCACTTAGGATGTCGCACCTGGCTCACACAGGAAATACTAGGAAATCGCTGGGTTGAGCTTGGATGCACTAGTCTTGTGGGCCGGGACTTTCCACTTACCTCTCACAACACTTCAGGCACGCATCGGGGCTAGGCCTGTTAGGAGCGCGGTGTACGTGCAGGCAGGATGTGGGAGGGACAGTCCATAAGCCCAACTCTCGGAAGTGTGTATGCTTTGCAGGCAGATGTCTGCTAGACACTTTGATGGGAGCTAGGACCGAGCTACACTCTCATTGAACAAGGACGTTTGCAATGTCTGCATTGAGATCAGATACACCTGAGGAGAATCCTGTCACTTCCACATGCTCTTCACACAACCTCTTCCGGCACCTAACATAAGGATGCTGGGACCTACGTCTACGGGCAGTCAGAATGCGGGAGGGTCCTGCCCTGAACTCAGCTCGCACAAGGAAGCACGCCTACAAGCCAGCTTTCAACTAGCTGCGTTCCTCGGGCACTGAGAACGTAACAGTGTTCTAAGCCAGGAGGTACCCAGAATACCACTCCACTGCAGCTGGAGACACCCTCCAGGTCTGCTTATTCCACTTGCGTCTCACAAGCCTCTGACAAACGGCTGTGGTGCAGATGTTGGAAACTCTTTCTGCAGGCAGTGTGCAACTGTGAGGGACTGAGGGTGAGCTCAACTCTCCGAAGTAAGTTGCTTTCGGACAAGGCGTTCAGCTAGCTTCTCTCGTATGGCACTTAGGATGTCGCACCTGGCTCACACAGGAAATACTAGGAAATCGCTGGGTTGAGCTTGGATGCACTAGTCTTGTGGGCCGGGACTTTCCACTTACCTCTCACAACACTTCAGGCACGCATCGGGGCTAGGCCTGTTAGGAGCGCGGTGTACGTGCAGGCAGGATGTGGGAGGGACAGTCCATAAGCCCAACTCTCGGAAGTGTGTATGCTTTGCAGGCAGATGTCTGCTAGACACTTTGATGGGAGCTAGGACCGAGCTACACTCTCATTGAACAAGGACGTTTGCAATGTCTGCATTGAGATCAGATACACCTGAGGAGAATCCTGTCACTTCCACATGCTCTTCACACAACCTCTTCCGGCACCTAACATAAGGATGCTGGGACCTACGTCTACGGGCAGTCAGAATGCGGGAGGGTCCTGCCCTGAACTCAGCTCGCACAAGGAAGCACGCCTACAAGCCAGCTTTCAACTAGCTGCGTTCCTCGGGCACTGAGAACGTAACAGTGTTCTAAGCCAGGAGGTACCCAGAATACCACTCCACTGCAGCTGGAGACACCCTCCAGGTCTGCTTATTCCACTTGCGTCTCACAAGCCTCTGACAAACGGCTGTGGTGCAGATGTTGGAAACTCTTTCTGCAGGCAGTGTGCAACTGTGAGGGACTGAGGGTGAGCTCAACTCTCCGAAGTAAGTTGCTTTCGGACAAGGTGTTCAGCTAGCTTCTCTCGTATGGCACTTAGGATGTCGCACCTGGCTCACACAGGAAATACTAGGAAATCGCTGGGTTGAGCTTGGATGCACTAGTCTTGTGGCCGGGACTTTCCACTTACCTCTCACAACACTTCAGGCACGCATCGGGGCTAGGCCTGTTAGGAGCGCGGTGTACGTGCAGGCAGGATGTGGGAGGGACAGTCCATAAGCCCAACTCTCGGAAGTGTGTATGCTTTGCAGGCAGATGATTGCTAGACACTTTGATGGGAGCTAGGAATGAGCTACACTCTCATTGAACAAGGACGTTTGCAATGTCCTTTTTTTAAAAATAAAAGAAAAATCAAGCAAGTTTATTTAAAGTTATTTCACTGATTAGTACCTTCTCACAAAAACTCCCCCAGAAGACACCTTTTTCTTTATTTGCCTCTTCTCTTTGCTTGACTCACAAGAAGAGTCATCTTCCACAGCAAAGTTGGGAACCTGAATCTTTTCCAGTGTCTCCCTGAGTTGATCCACCTCTGCACGATATTCATCCAGCTGACCTTCTAATTTTTCTCTCCGGAGCCGTTCGTACTCCAGCTGGCCCTGCAGCTCCTTGATAGTCTTTTCAGACTCGAGCTGTTCTTTCTTCTGCTTTAGATCTTCTTCTGTTATCCCTCCCAAGTGTTTATAGTTGCTCTCAGCAATATCCAGCAGGTGTCTCAATTCAACAATTTTCTTATAAGCTCTCATTCTAGCATCTGTCTTATCCGACTCACTTAGACATAAATCATCTTTGGCATCAGTGCTTCCCTCAACACCATGTCTTAAAAAAAACTTTATATCATTTTCATCAATTTCATTATCATCAATGTCATACTTCTGTAGCCCCTCTAATAGCTTCACGGCCGCTAAATGGTGGAGGGAACATTGATCTAAAGAGTTCTAATAAAGAATTGAATTTCTCTAGCGTCTGTTAATTGGCAGGTAAAAGGGGAGGGAGAGGCCTTTCCTCCAGCAACCAATATCTGCCCTCCTCTCCACCCAGAGGCAGGTGAAACCTCTTGGATTTCTGGCCACCTTAGGCAGCACTCTTCCCCTCCACCAGCTAGTGCTTCCCCTGTGCTCTTTAACCACAAGAATCTGGTTTTGCTGGTTAAGAGGGTTCTCCAGCCCCTCGAGTCCATCCCACTGGAAAACTTGTTGTTGTTTTGAAAACTTCTTAAAGCCTGTGGTGTTTCTACTCTAGGTGATACAGGGTAAGAAAACTTGGTTCCAATCCAATCGAATCCAATCCACACGGCTGGCTAGATCGTAGTACTGGAAGCAGTGAGCGACTTCCCAGCTGGTACACCTGACCCAGGCAGGGAAAAATTGGAGGAAAGAGCCAGGACTGCCCTTCTATTGTCCTCAAGTCTTGCAGAGGTCATCCGACCTTCGGTGAGGTTTGCCACAAGTGAGACACTAGCAGTGCTGGTGATTCTTCCCTTAGTAACTGCAGCAGCAGCAGGCAATCCTGGTGCAGGATGATGGCCAGCCCTCTTCGCCATTTTTTTTCAACTGAAAGTATTTGACAGATAACACTAAAATTAATCACGAAAAAAAAAAAACACATTCTATTCTATTCACAAAGAAAAAGCTCCAGTCCATCTTTTAATTTTTTTGAAAAATTCCTGACATTACAGAACTAAACTGAAATGTATTAATATTCCACTCTTACATTTCCATGACAAACAGAAAAATTCATGAGCCAAAAAAAAGGGGGGGGGAGAAGCTTATAAAACTAAATATGGATCTCAGCATTAACAGCTGAACAGAGAAAGGAATTAAAACGCTTTAATTAAAAAATCACGAGTGGATGATAAAGTGTGTAGAAACTGAAAATTTACAAACTATTTAAAACCTGGAATCGCTGACTGTTCAGAAACTACACAGATGGATCATGGGTGGTGGTGAACAGCAGAAAGGGATTATGGATGAATCTGCATTGTTCTAGCTGCTCCCCATGCCACCCGTCTCCGAGGAAAGCCTGACATTGATTAGAAATTGAGCCAGGCTAATGCTGGCAGCAGATCCAGTGATGGTAACCTGCCTATCAGTAGATCCTTCCACTGGGTTCGCAATTTTGATCTGCGCCCCAGACATCTGACGGATCTCATTGATTTTGGTGCCTTGATGCCTGATTATGCAGCCAATCAAATCGTTTGGAATGGTGAGTTCATGAGAAGTAGTCTGAACAGATGCATCCAAACCCCAATAGCCTTTCACCTCTGGAGAGCTGGATTCAATGCCACTGAATCCGGTGTTGCCATGCGTCATGGGAAAATGAGACTGTTGCATTGCCAACTGGTGCAGCTTGGTCAAATCTGGCTGTGGAATGGCATACTGTCCTTGAATGGTATAGGCCTCTAGAGGTGGTCCCTCCAGGTCAGGGTTGAGGCACATGGACGGGGTGGTGTGGGGAAAGCTCGCACTCTTGCTGCCTGTGCTGTACCTGTCCTGACCACCTGCAAAGATGACTGGAGAACTGGACGGCTTGGGCCGGTACGGGATGGTCACGCCCTTCGGGGGGGACTCCAACATGACCACGCAGATCTGTTTCACACACTCAATGATGGATTGCGGAATGCCAGCAATAGTGATGGCCCGCTCAGTTGAGTTGGGGAGCATATCCCCTGCCACCTGAACCTGAGCCCCTGTACTCTCTCGTATTTCCTTGATCTTGCAACCACCTTTCCCAATGAGAGAGCCACACTGACTAGCAGGGACCACCAGCCTCAGGGTAACTGGGGGTCTACTGGCAGCTGTGCTATTGGTCATAGAGCTGCTGATGTCCTCTTCCAGTTTGTCAATGATAATAGCGAAGGCTTTGAAGATGGCGTTAGTGGGTCCAGCCAAAGTGATAATTCTCTCAGGACAATTCCCTTCTGAGATGTTGATACGTGCACCACTCTCCTCACGCATCTTCTTAACTGATTCTCCTTTCTTTCCGATGATACTGCCAACTTCCTTTCCATGCATAAGTA
>NW_024571016.1:0-14625 GCF_018345385.1 Vulpes lagopus | reverse complement strand
AGTGTGAGAGTCACTTTTCAGAAAATCCCAAATTTGCATTCTGATTAACCACTGTGTCACAACATCAGTGACTATGCCTGGACATGACAATAGTTAATAAGAGAAAAATATTTTACAGCTATCCAGACAAATTCATTGCTGTAATACCAACATATAATGTGGTAATAATAGTATAAGATTTCTGTATGTGTGATAGCACTGTTGCAACATGTCCTATGGGGAAAAAATGTGTCTCACTGGATTGGAAAGAAAAACATAAAATTATGGGACACCTGGTGATCAACAGTTGAGCGTCTGCCTTTGGCTTTAAGGCATGATCCCAAATCCCGGTATTGATTACCACATTGGGCTTCCTGCATCTCCATCTGCTTATGTCTCTGTCTCTTCTCTCTCTCTCTCTCTCCTCTCTCTTCTGTCTCTTGAATAAATAAATAATAAAATTTAAAAAAAACAAAATTCTGACTAACACTCCATCAGTAAAGAATGTGCTAGCATAATTAAGAACTATTTGGATATGATATTATTTATTAATATTATTATATTGGAAAACTGCAAGCAAAAACTAACAGAGAAGTATGAGGTGAATAACAGAAACAACAAATTTCAGATGGAGTAAATGTGGGCCATTCGTGTGAGTTGATACACTGTCTATTCATGATTATTAATGAAAACTTATTGTTAGTGTTATAAGTAGGACTTATATTTAATATTTCCAGTAGTCCAAATGTTTTCTTGAATCAGCAACTAAAGCCGAACAGTGGTCTGTCCTTGGCTGAATTTTAAGTAATTCATCTAAGGGAAATGCTTTCAAGCTATATATATATATATATATATATATATATATATATATATATTTGTCCTAAGGTGGTTCTTCTTAGTTTCTTTGCTTCAGAAAGCAAGAAATGGTGTATAAAAATATGGCCGGGTTAGAATATACCAATATTGGGCAAACAATTTACTCAGGAAATTTACTATGGGGAATTTACTGTGGGGAATTACTCCCCCAATTTACTATGGGAAATGTGAAAAGTTGTTAAAAAAAATGACAAGAGATTATTGCCTCGCTTTTTTCATTGAACAATTAAATTCTAGTTGAATTTCTATAACATTGATTAATTTAGAACACCAAGATGCAGAAACATCAACTCATGGTTGTGTAGGGATCCCCTGATTCAGTTGAAGTAAATGTATCACTCGATACATTTGCTTTTGTCAAAAGTTTTGTATTACATGACTTAAATTATTCTGTATATAACATTTTGAAATTTAGCATTTAGAGGAAACTTCATCTATAAGTGCTAGGTAACTCAAGCTACCAAATTTCAAAGCTATTTTTGTCCCCAATTGAGTTAATTCTCTATTTTCCATAATCTCTTAAACACTTCACTTGGAAATAGAAGACATGTTTCACCAACTGCCTGTTTAAATTTAAAATTCCACAGCTATAGGATCAAGTAGGCAGTAACGTGGCAAGTGTATTTTTTCTAGTGTTTAAGGTAAAGAAGCTAAAATGAAACATGAAATAGTTAAGATCATTAATTGCATATATATAGAATCTTGCATTTTATCTGGGTTGTAAATCTTTCATTCAGTTAAGTCAGCTGAATTCAAATTTCCTTTTTATTTATGGTCTTTTCTTAGATTCTTGAAATGGATAAAGCAAAATCAAGAGAAGATATTCATCAACACACATTGTTGTGACTTATAAAGGTTATGTTACTCCTTATCAGAACTAAGCCACAGTTGACTACTCACTCCCCCTGACATTGAGTCACTGCCATATTCTCCATCCAGCTCCAAAATAAAGTAGCAGATTTTTAAATTTTTTTTTAAATTTTTTTATTTATTTATGATAGTCATACAGAGAGAAAGAGAGAGAGGCAGAGACACAGGCAGAGGGAGAAGCAGGCTCCATGCGCCGGGAGCCTGATGTGGGATTCGATCCCGGGTCTCCAGGATCGCGCCCTGGGCCAAAGGCAGGCGCCAAACCGCTGCGCCACCCTGGGATCCCCAAAGTAGCAGATTTTTAAGGGTGGAATAAGAAAAGCACAGGTGGTACCACCTACTGTAAATGCTTTAGTTCTTCTTAGATCAGTAACAGCTGTTGGTCTTTTCACAGTTTGTTAAAAAGCAAAGCAAGGCGTAGAATGTGGGCTATTGACGTTGTGCAGCAATACCATTTGATTGCTCAGATCATGATAACCAACAGCAACTTGAGAAGTGTTTCCTTTTTGGGCTTTTGGTAAAAAAATCTTCAGGCCTGACTGCCTACCTTGCAAATAGTGCTGTTGATCTATTGATTAATTCTGGACACATTATAAATTATATAACTACCATGTGTTTTAATCTCACTAATCTGAGAGTGTACATTATATAGTTTAAAGGGATTTTAAGAATTAATGAGCATCTGTTTCATCCTGTCTAGGCATATGGGGGAGAGAGGTGAAAAGAAAAGGGGACAAACTGTTTTGAGGTTTGTGATAATGTTACCTTAAATGCCCCCTCTCACTGAGGCTAGGACTACCCTCTCTCATCTTTTACAAGAAGCCAGGCTTTCCACTCATTGAGGGTACAGCAAGAAGTAAAATTGCATATTTGTGATTAGGACTGGGCCACTGAAGAAGAGTCTTAGGTATAGGGCTGGTCATTTGTTGGAAGAAAAGGAGTCTTAATTAGAATCATTAAAGGGAGGTAGCACATGTGGGCATGATTTAGGCTATCTTCAAGATGCTGTGTGGTTCACCTTGATGGATAAAGTGTGTAATAGGATATTCTAGATCACAGCATCAGTCAAGCAAGAGTGTGTTTCCATTTGGTCTATTTTGAAACAGGATCCTAAGTAAGGCATAAATAGGAGAAAGCAGTCAGAAAATAGCTCCTAGGGAGCAAGGTTTATAACAAGATTAACATCAGCCTGCCCAAAACGATGACGTCTGAGGATATCCTGATATCCTGAAGATGTATTCAGAAATAAATCAGCAGCTCGGTACGGCTGAGGCTGGGTATTAGTAATGATTAGGCCAAGAGTTGACAGAAGTTGGAAAACACAAAGGTAAATAAAAGAATTTATAGCAGTAGCTTTGTAACACTAAGCATTTAAAAGAATAAAGTTCAGTGTATTATACAGAAAATAATGGCAAGTCTTCCTGTAGTTCTAGAATCAATTCCAGGAATTTGCCTTTTAAAACCCCAAATGATTTCAGTATGGAAGATCCTTCCCCCCAAATTACAATTTATAAGCAGTGCTTACTGTCTATCAAGGAAATAAATGAATGTCTAAACAAACATAATAAATGGTAAAAAGTGGTACATTGCAATAAGAGAGGTATGGGCATCAGGGACAGCATTAGGATTGTTTTGAATTCACTTCGACTTTTAAGAGTATTCATCAGGGATAATGTAAAGAGGGGGATAATCTCGGGGAGTTGTAAACTGCTTAGCAGATGTATGCAGGTGGGTTGTCTCATGTTACACTCACTCTAAATATCCAGAGGAAGATAATATCGTGCAAGGTGCCTGGGTGGCTCAGATAGTTAAGCATCTGCCTTCCGCCCAGGTCATGATCCTGGAGTCCTAGAATGGAGCCCCACAGCAGATTCACTCCTCAGAGGGGAGTTTGCTTCTCCCTCTCCTGTAGCTCTGCCTTGCTCATGTGGTCTCTCTCTCTCTTTATTAAATAAAGAAAATCTTTTTTAAAAAGATAACACTGCAATAGTAAAACTGAAAGGGATATTAGAAACCACCTCATCCAAATTAATGAGAAAACAAGCCTAGAAAGCTATCTCATTCTATCTCTAGACAACCTTAACTATTCTGTAATGTCAAAAAAGTGTAGCCCCTTAATTTTTAAACACTAATCTGAAAACTATAGTCATGAATCATGAATAATTGATCTATTTTCTCTTCTAATAAAGTATTTAAATATTGGAGGACACTTTAAAAAATGTTTTTATTCCTTTTTAAAAAATTTACTCCTAGTTCTTTCATTTCTAATTCACATTACTTCTTTCTTTTCTCTTTCTTTCTTCTTTTTTCTTTCTTCTTTCTTTCTTTCTTTCTTTCTTTCTTTCTTTCTTTCTTTCTTTCTTTCTTTCTTTTCCTTCTTTCTTTTTTCATTCTGTTTTTAGAATTATGCCAAACTTTATCCCATAGGTACTTTTCAGTAATTTTCCAGGTTCTGTTTATTTTGAACATAAAAAAAATAAATCTACAAGATTATAAATGCCATGAGTAAGTTTCCTCAATGTCTTCTCTTTGAACATGCCTTTCTTAGACTTTGTCCTTCCTAAAATGTGAAGGAAGTTAAACTATAGGGAGTTAAAAGGAAACATAGTAGTTACCCTGAAACTGTGTTCTGAATTTCCTCACTAGCTTGGAAATATCTGGAGAAGATAATATAAATCATGAAAAATTATAGAAGTAATGGAGTGGTGATATCAGTTAACCACACAACCTACTCTTAAGTACATCCTTACATGATTCTACTTAGCCACAGAATTCTTCCCTTGAAGCTCAGTTTTATACTGTTTTGACTTTAAAACTCTGTACTGAGTGAAAGAACAAAATAATAATTTCTATTTGCCATGAATTTGTACTATGGAAGTGTAAAACATTTTCAAAAAAATAATCTCAAGTAAGTTGAACAACAATAATAAATTATAGAGAAACAAATATAGAAGAAATGGATGCATGTTCATCTGACAAAATATTTTATTCCATGAGCTTTTCTCCTCATTTTTAAAATAAATCTGTACTATTTTTACAAGGATGTTGAGATGATTAAATAAGAAAAAATATAAAGCAGTATAGAATCTGTTATTAATATTAAAACATTGAAGTATAAAGATAAAATGTATTTTAGTATAACAGTATTAAATTTGTGCTATTTTTCCTTGTGGCTATTGCTAGATATTCAGTATGAGATATTTAAATATATTTTAATATTTTTATAAGTCCAAAATGAGGTTAAAAAATAGATTTTAATATTGACATAGGGAATCATTAGTTTTAGTGAGAATGGTTTTCAGTGAGGACTCAAGTAACATTTAATTGTTTTATGGTATCTTTTACAGAAAGAAAGATTCTGTTGCAACCATTTTGGTCTCAAAGGTCCCTTTAGAGAGAGCTAAATACTGTTAGAATCTTTTAATAAGTGAAACTACCAAGAAGTTCATAAAGATAGAACAGATAAAGGTAGAACAGAGGTTACATATAGGATGTCACACAGATTCTCATTTAAATTAATTCCATTACCATATAATGAGGAAGAACTGTATTATATACTAAAATTTCTTTCTATTGTCCTTCTTTTATTATATTTAAAGGTAAAAAGATCTTCACAGTTGAGATGTACTGTATAGTACATATTTATATCATTTTAATAATTCAGATATTTGGCATTTTGGGGGGGTCCTCTTAACATAGGTTGACATCTTAATTTCTAAATATTTGATTGAGCTAACCCTAATAAAGTTCATCTTTATTAGACCTAATACTTTTAGCCTAATATTTACATTTATGCAATATTGATGGTATTAAGATCTTCAATATATTTATAGTACACTCACTTTGGGTTTGTATTCTGTTACTTTTTTTTTCTTCTTTTTACCTACTGCCTTTCTCTTGTTAAATTTTTTTTATTATTTTATTATTTTTTTTTATTTTTTATGATAGTCACACAGAGAAAGAGAGAGAGAGAGAGAGAGAGAGGCAGAGACATAGGCAGAGGGAGAAGCAGGCTCCATGCACCAGGAACCCGACGTGGGATTCGATCCCGAGTCTCCAGGATCGCGCCCTGGGCCAAAGGCAGGTGCTAAACCACTGCGCCACCCAGGGATCCCCTTTCTCTTGTTAAATCACATTTTTTTCTCTTTAGCTCTCCTTCTATTTGTAATATTAACACGTCAACATCTGTGTAATGTTTATATGTTGAATACATTGAATCCTGAATGTCAAGGAGCCAAAAGGTCACTTGATTTATGTTTAATTAAAACTATGAGCACATCAAGAACACCTTGTTTCATTTTTTTTTAAAGATTTTTTATTTATGTGAGGTGCCGGAAGAGGTCGTGTGAAAAGCATGTGGAAGCGACAGGACTCAACTTCGTGTATCTGAGTCAATACAGAGATTGCAAACGTCCTTCTTCAATGAGAGTGTAGCTCGGTCCTAGCTCCCATCAGTAAGTGTCTAGCACACGTCGGCCTGCACAGCTCACACACGTCTGAGAGTTGAGCTCATGGCCTGTCCCTCCCGCATCCTGACTGCCTGTACGGTTCACTTCCACAGCATTTCGTTTGGTTATTTTCATGTCGATTTGATCATTTTGGTTTCGATTCGATTATTTTCATTTGGATTGATTATTTTCTATTCGATTTGATCATTTTCTATTCAATTCGATTATTTTGGTTTCGATTTATTTTCTTTTCGATTGATTATTTTCGTTTCGATTCGATTATTTTCTATTCGATTTGATTATTTTCGATTCGATTATTTTCATGTTGATTTGATTATTTTGGTTTCGATTCGATTATTTACTTTTCGATTATTTTCTTTTCGATTTGATTATTTTCGATTCGAGTTGATTTTTTTCAATTCAATTCAATTCGTTTCTTTTCGATTCAAATTTTTTCGATTCGATTCGATTATTTTCATTTTGATTGGTTTTTCGATTCGATTCGACTATTTTCGATTCGATTCGATTTTTCTCGTTTCGATTTATTTTCGATTCGATTCAATTCGTTTCTTTTCGATTCGAACTTTTTCGATTCGATTTCATATTTTTCATTTTGATTCGATTATTTTCATTTCGATTCGATTATTTTCGTTTCGATTCGACTATTTTTGTTTCGATTCGATTTTTTTCGTTTCGATTCGATTTTTTTTGTTTCGATTCGAGTATTTTCGTTTTGATTTGATTATTTTCATATTGATTCGATTATTTTTGATTCCATTTAATTATTTTCGCGTCTACTTGATTTTTTCATTTCGATTCGATTATTTTCTATTCAATTTGATTTTTTTCGATTTGATTCGATTATTTTAGTTTCGATTTGATTATTTTCATTTCAATTTGATTATTTTCACCTCGATATGATTATTTTCGTTTCAATTCGATTATTTTCATCTCGATTTGATTATTTTGGTTTCGATTTGATTATTTTCATTTCAATTGATTATTTTCGTCTCGGTTCGATTATTTTCTATTCGATTTGATTTTTTCGATTCGATTTGATTTTTTTCGATTCGATTCAATCCGTTTCTTTTCGATTCGAATTTTTTCGATTCGATTCGATTATTTTCATTTCGATTTGTTTATTTTCGATTCGATTATTTTCGATTCAATTCGATTTTTCGCGTTTCGATTTGATTATTTTCGATTCGAATTGATTTTTTTCGATTCGATTCAATTTGTTTCTTTTCGATTTGATTATTTTCGTTTCAGTTTGATTATTTTCATTTTGATTTGACTTTTATCGTTTCGATTCGATTATTTTCGTTTCTATTTGATTATTTTTTATTCGATTTGATTATTTTCGATACGATTTGATTATTTTTGATTCATTTCGATTTTTTCGCTTCTACTTTTTTTTTCGTTTTGATTCATTTATTTTCGTTTCAATTCGATTATTATTGTTTCGATGATTTATTTTCGTTTCGATTCTTTTTTTTCCGATTCAATGCTATTCAATTTGATTTTTTTTATGATTCGATTTTTTTTGTTTCGATTTGATTTTTTCTGTTTCGATTCGATTTGTTTCATTTCAATTTGATTATTTCCGTTTCGATTAATTATTTTTGTTTCGATTCGATTATTTTCATTTCGATTCGATTATTTTTTATTCGATTTGATTACTTTTGATTCTATCCTATTATTTTTGTTTCGATGTGATTATTTTCTATTCCATTCGATTCTTTTCGTTTCGATGTGATTATTTCCGATTCGATTCAATTATTTTCATTTTGATTGATTATTTTGGTTTCGATTCGATTATTTTCATTTCAATTATGTTTTTATTCGATTCGATTATCCTCGTTTCGATCCGATTATTTTCGTTTCAATTCAATTCCATTCCATTCGATTTTTATCGATTCGATGCGATTTGATTTTCTTCGATTCAATTCGATTCGATTCGATTCCATTTTTTTATTTCGATTTGATTATTTTTTTGTTTTTTTTGATTATTTTTCTTTTGATTGTATTCTTTTTATTCCATTTGATTATTTTCGTTTCAATTCGATTATTTTCATTTCGATTGGATTATTTTTGTTTTGACTCAATTATTTTCGTTTCGACTCAATTATTTTCGATTTGATTCGATTATTTTCGTTTCAATTCGATTTTTTAAATCGATTCGTTTATTTTCATTTCGATTTGATTATTTATGTTTTGATTCGATTATTTTCATTTCGATTCGATTATTTTCATTTCGATTCGATTATTTTCGATTCGATTCGATTATTTTAATGTCGATTTAATTATTTTGGTTTCGATTCAATTATTTTCGCTTCTTGATTTTTTTCATTTCGATTCGATTATTTTCTATTCGGTTTGATTATTTTCGATTCAATTCGATTATTTTAGTTTCGATTTATTTTCAATTCGATTCGATTATTTTCATGTCGATTTCATTATTTTGGTTTCGATTCGAATATTTTCGTTTCGATTCGATTATTTTGTATTCGATTTAATTATTTTCGATTCGATTTGATTATTTTAGTTTCGATTTGATTATTTTCGATTCGATTATTTTCATGTCCATTTGATTATTTTGGTTTCAATTCAATTATTTTCGTTTCGATTGATTACATTCGTTTCGATTTGATTATTTTCAATTCTATTTGATTTTTTTCGATTCGATTCAATTCGTTTCTTTTCGATTAGAATTTTTTCGATTTGATTCGATTATTTTCAGTTAGATTTGTTTATTTTCTATTCGATTCAATTATTTTCGATTTGATTTGATTTTTCTCATTTCGATTTGATTATTGTCAATTCGGTTTGATTATTTCGATTCGATTTGATATTATTCAATTCAATTCAATTTGTTTCTTTTCGATTCGATTATTTTCATTTCGATTCGATTATTTTCATTTCGATTTGACTTTTCTCATTTCGATTCGATTATTTTCGTTTCTATTTGTTTATTTTTGAATCGATTCGATTAATATCGATTCAATTTGATTATTTTCCATTCGATTTGATTTTTTTCGCTTCTACATGATTTTTTTCGTTTCAATTCATTTATTTTCGTTTCGATTCGATTATTATTGTTTCGATTCGTTTATTTTCGTTTCAATTCTATTTTTTCAATTCGATTCGATTCGATTTTTTCGATTTGATGCTATTTGTTCGATTTTTTTCTTCTCGATTCAATTATTTCGTTTTGATTCGATTTTTTTCATTTGGATTCGATTATTTTCGTTTCAATTCAAGTATTTTCGATTCGATTAGATTATTTTCATTTCTATTAGATTATTTTCGATTCGATTTGATTATTTTCGTTTCTATTTGATTATTTTCGTTTCGATTTATTTTTGATACGATTTGATTATTTTCGATTCGTTTCGATTTTTTTCACTTCTACTTGATTTTTTTTCGTTTCGATTCATTTATTTTCGTTTCGATTGATTATTTTCGTTTCGATTTGTTTATTTTCTATTATATTTGATTTTATTCTATTCAATTCAATTCGTTTCTTTTCAATTTGAATTTTTTCAATTCGATTCGATTATTTTCATTTCGATTTGTGTATTTTTGATTCGATTCGATTATTTTTGATTCGATTTGATTTCTCTCGTTTAAATTTGATTAATTTCGATTCGATTTGATTTTTTTTGATTCGATTCAACTCGTTTCTTTTCGATTTGATTATTTTCGTTTCGATTCGATTATTTTCATTTCGATTTGACTTTTATCGTTTCGATTTCATTATTTTTGTTTCTATTTGATTATTTTCGTTTCGATTTTTTTCCAATTCGATTTGATTATTTTCGATTCGATTTGATATTATTCGATTCAATTCAATTCGTTTCTTTTCGATTCGATTATTTTTGTTTCGATTCGATTATTTTCATTTCGATTTGACTTTTCTTGTTTCGATCGATTATTTTCATTTCCAAAAACAGAAACAGTCTTGCATTGAATTACTCATAAATTGCTTATTAAGGTGCTAACATTGCACTCGTACTGCTTCTTGACATTCCACAGGCCTTACGAGCTATCAACCATGGCATTTTATTATTATACTTGCTCTCCATTTTAGGTCGACTGTGTAGAATAGCTTTCAGTGATACCTTTCTAATTGGTTTTGGCTTCTTAAGTATGGTTGGCTTCACATCTTCCCCATCTGCTGCTCATTTTTTCATCTCTTCATGTTTAGTTCTTGGCCATTTAGTATTCATAAAGTAAAAGTTTTCAATTTTAAAATTGCAAAAATATTGCTTGCAACCACCTATATCATTAAAATACAAAAACAAAAAATGATTCAAAGAGTGGACATTGCTCTATTGCGTGTGTTAAAATAACTTTACCTTTTAAAATAAAAAAGGCATTCATGGTCATAATTAAATTCTTTTTTAAAATATTTTATTTATTTATTCATGAGAGAGAGAGAGAGAGAGAGGCAGAGACACAGGCAGAAAGAGAAGCAGATTCCATGCAGGGAGCCCAATGCGGGACTTGATCCTGGAACCCCAGGATCATGCCCTAGGCTGAAGGCAGATGCTCAACCACTATGCCACCCAGTTGTCCCTCATAATCAAATTCTTTTTTTTAAAAGATTTTATTTATTTATTCATGGGAGACATAATAGAGAGAGAGAGGCAGAGACATAGGCAGAGGGAGCAGCAGGCTCCATGCGGGGAGCCCGACGTGGGACTTGATCCCGGGTCTCCAGGATCATGCCTTGGGCTGAAGGCGGCACTAAACCGCTGAGCCACCAGGGCTGCCCTCATAATAAAATTCTTAAGTGAAGTATTTAACATATATAGTTCTGAATGTCATGCTTCTTAAGCATATTACATACATGATTAGTAAAATAAAATTTTAACCATATTAAAGAGATTTTGGTTTGAACTGATGAACATCTTATTTTTTACATGTGACATCTTTAATTTTTATATATTAAGTTTTTCTCAATCAATAATATGTAGCTTCATATTTGAAATAATTCCTCATGACTCTAAGGAAAAATGACAACATATTGCTGCCCTTATTAATATATTAATAAACTTGAATGTCGGTTTAGAATAGACATTTTTATTACTTGCTTCAAATGTTAAAATAATATATTCTGCCTTCTCATAATACTTCTCAGAGTCCTGGAATTCTTAGTATATTTCAAGTTCTGACTGAACAACAATAAAAATGCATGTCTTAGACCATCAATACCGTTTTTCCAATTCATAGGAGGCAGTGAATAGCTGTCATGCTGTTAGTTCTTTCACTAGATAAAAATCTATTCAAATGCATGTAGTCATGTTACTTAGCAAAATGGACTACGTACATAATTATGTATCTTATATTCATTGGTGTAGAAGTTAAAATTTTGAAGTCTACAACTAAAGGACTTGCATGTTTATCTGACAAACTACTAAAATTCCTTGGGGAACCTGGGTATCTCAGTGGTTAGATGTCTGCCTCTGGCTTAGGCTGTGATCCTGGGGTTCTGGGATTGCATCCCACATCGGGCTCCTCATCGGGAGCATACTTCTCCCTCTGCCAATGTCTCTGCTTCTCTCTCTGTGTCCCTCATGAATAAATAAATAAAATTAAAAAAATACTACTATAATTCCTTAAGTATTAATAGATTATATATTTTAATATATCAATCTTATTGAGCTATATTATTAATCTTATAGTGCATTAAAATTTCATGGTCATCCTTCAGAAGTACAGTAGATATTTCATTTATTTTGCTCACTTTATAATGTTTCAGTAAAAACATTTTACTATACCTAATAATTTTCTGTATTCAACTATGACTACAATGAACTTTGAGAGATTTAAAGATGAATCATATTTCCTGGTTAATGTAAGATTAACTTGATATAGCATTCCATTGCATTTGTCTATATGCCTGCCTCATCTCTTAAATTTTGGTGCTCTTTCTTTGTCACTGGAATCATTCTGTGATATAAATTACTTCACACTAAGGATTTTTTTTCCATATTTTGGGGGGATTTTTGGCAGGACTGGATGCCAACACCACTATTTTTTCTATATTGATAATGTCCCCGATTCTCCTATTCAATTTCTGGCAACCTTATGTCTCATTCATTACTACCTTTTCCCCTTTAGTTGTTAACTAGAAAAACATTTGAAGGCTTGTAGTATGATCAACATTCTATCTAAAACTCTTTTTATAAAAAAAAAATAAAAATAAAAAATTAAACTCTTTTTATATTTATTTTTCTACCGGGATCAGCCATTTCTAGTCTCTTTTTTCTTTCTCTTAATAAAGTAGCATCCATCATGTATTTTCCTAGAAATTGTCAGTCCTATCTAATGTCTCTATCACTCTAAGTAAATCTTGATGCTCTAATATGTGACTTAGAGTCACATATATACATGTATTTCATAACTTTTCCCATCAATAAATCTTGGTAATTTTGTCCTTAATAAATCTGGATCCCTTACCAACTCATATTTCACTTTATAGAAATCAGCTATTTTATTTCTTTTATTTTAGTAATTTGATTTTTCGATTCACACCAGACCTTAACATAGCTATTAGGATTTTCTTTTCTTTTTTTTTTAAGATTTTATTTATTTATTCATGAGAGACACACACACACACACAGAGAGAGAGAGAGAGAGAGAAGCAGAGACACAGGCAGAGGGAGAAGCAGGCTCCATGCAGGGAGCCTGATGTGGGACTCAATCCCAGGTCTCCAGAATCATGCCCTGGGCTTAAGGCAAGGCTAAACCGCTGGGCCACCAGGGCTGCCCAAAGATTTTCTTTTTCAAATGCTATATACTCCCATACTCCTCTTTGAGGACTTAGATTGATTTCACTTCTGCCTATGAAATGCAAACTCTTTTTCCTCTAGGTAAGACTCAAAATAACTGTTGTCTTCCATATACTTCCGTGTATATCTGCATTTTATTTTAAATTATCTATGTTAACCAATGCACATTTAATTCACTCATATTATTTTCTTGCTTCTGACCTTAAATTTAACCAAACCATAAAGGGATAGTTTGTAGAAATTGGTTATTCTTCTACACATAAAATGATGGTAGGTTGTAATATAGATGATTTAGTTCCTTTTCTTGGTCTATTTTTCTTCAGTTTTCCTTTTCCAGTGACTGAACAGCACCCATAATTCCTTTGAAGAATAAATGGTTATTTCAATACTGTTGAAAGAAAAAAAACATATTTAATCTGTTTGGTTAGGTTTTGCTATGATTTATTTATCAATTCTTTTTTGAGAACCCTAAGAAAGTGACTATGTGAATGGGTCAGGGCCTAGGGGCAGAGGGAGGAGCTAGGAGACACTATAGGAAGGTCACCTAATGGGCACCTGGATGACTCAGTTGGGTAAGTGTCTGACTCTTACTTTTGGCTCAGGTCATGACCTCAGAGTCCTGGGAAAGTCAAGCCCTGCCTAGGCTCTGCACTCAGTACAGTCTGCCTGGGATTCTCTCCCTCTCCTTCTGCCCCTCTCCCTGCTCTCTCTCTCTCTCTCTCTCAAAAAATAAATAAAATCTTGTTTAAAAAAATGAAGGTCAACTGAGCAGGGGTGATAGATGAGAATGAGGCATGAGCATTAGGGAGTCAGCATTAGGGAGTAATTTTCAAGTGTAGCAACTCTGGCAGACCTTCTATCACCTGGAATGAACAAAGCATTCCATCTCTGCTGAGGAACAGATCTTTAAGTCACTGGTAGATAAGAGCCTCTGTTAACAGGGACTGAATCTTGTACAACATCCAGAAAAAGGTCAAATTCTAGTTTTGGGCCTCTCTATCTGAATGATCCTGGGAAAACTGCCTTACTTTTCTACATCCTTAGTTTCAACTATAAAATAGAAGCATAATGATAAGAATATCTACTTTTAGAGTTATTGTGAACATTAATGTGACAATGTATGTAGAAAGCTAAGGAAATAGTAGCTGTGTATTTGTTACTGCTTATTTACCAACTCAAATCTCATAAGTTCCACCTTAGATTCCAGAATCCAGCAACTTTGGGTGTAATTTAACAATGCCTTGACACAAGCTCGTGCCATGTGAAATACTCCTTTCTTCTCTTACACACAATGAGGAGACCACAGTAATCTAGTCAACATTCTCACATGCACAACTCCAAAATTTCTAAGTGGCACAGGAAAGCAGGAAATAATTCTCAGATGGGGGAATAAAAATCAATGTTTCCCCTTTTCCTCCCTCAGGTATGTATCTCTGAAAAAATATTTCAGGAGCGTCCCAGAGTGGTACCATGGGGTCCAGCAAATTTAAGAGTGCCCACCCTTTCTGTTGGATTTACTACTTCCCTTTTGAACTACTGCCCTTCCCACCCCACCTCCTACTTTGTTCCTCCCTTGGCTCTCTGGGCTCAAATTCCAAATAAATCCACACATGCAAAACTAGCCTCAGGATTTAAGAGAATCTGAGCTACAACAA
>NW_024571015.1:0-12326 GCF_018345385.1 Vulpes lagopus | reverse complement strand
GCCTGTCGCTCCCACATCCTGCCTGCAGGTACACCTCGCTCCTAACAGGTCTAGGCTCGATGCGTGACTGAAGTGTTGTGAGAGGTAAGTGGAAGTCCCGGCCCACAAGACTCGTGCATCCAAGCTCAATCTAGCGGTTTCCTAGTATTTCCTGTGTGACCCAGGTGCTACATCTTAAGTGCCATACGAGAGAAGCTAGCTGTACGCCTTGTCCAAAAGCAACTTACTTGGGAGAGTTTAGCTCACCCTCAGTCCCTCACAGTTGCACACTGCCTGCAGAAAAGGTTTCCGACATCTGCACCAGAGCCGTTTGTCAGAGGCTTGTGAGACGCAAGTGGAATAAGCAGACCTGGAGGGTGTCTCCAGCGGAACTGGATTGGTGTTCTGGGAACCTCCTGGCTTTGAACACTGCTACGTTCTCAGTTCCCTAAGAACGCAGCTAGATGAAAGCTGGTTTGAAGGCATGCTTCCGTGTGCGACCTGTGGTCAGGGCAGGACCCTCCCGCATCCTGACTGCACGTCAAATTAAGTCCCAGCATCCTTATGTTAGGCGCCGGAAGAGGTTGTGTGTAAAGCATGTGGGAGTGCCAGGACTCTGCTCAAGTGAATCTGAGTCCAATACAGACATTGCAAACGTCCTTGTTCAATGAGAGTGTAGCTCGGTCCTAGAACCCATCAAAAAGTGTCTTCCAGACATCTGTCTGCAAAGCATACACATTTCCGAGAGTTGAGCTTATGGAGTGTCCCTCCCACATCCTGCCTGCAGGTACACCCCGCTCCTAATACGCCTATCCCCGATGCGTGCCTGAAGTGTTGTGAGAAGTGGAAACTCCCAGCCCACAAGACTAGTGCATCCAAGCTCAATCCAGCGAATTCCTAGTATTTACAGTGTGAGCCAGGTGCTACATCCTAAGTGCCATACGAGAGAAGCTAGCTGAACGCCTTGTCCAAAAGCAACATACTTCGGAGAGTTGAGCGACCCTCAGTCGACAGTTTCACACTGCATGCAAAAAGACTTTCCAACATCTGCATCAGAGCCGTTTGTGAGAGGCTTGTGAGACGCAAGTGGAATAAGCAGACCTGGAGGGTTTCTCCAGCTGCAGTGGAGTGGTATTCTGGGAACCTCCTGGCTTAGAATACTGCTACGTTCTCAGTTCCCTAAGAACGCAGCTAGAAGAAAGCTGGTTTGTAGGCATGCTTTCTTGTGCGAGCTGTGGTCAGGGCAGGACCCTCCCGCATCCTGAGTGCACGTCGACTTAGGTCCCAGCATCCTTATGTTAGGGGCCGGAAGAGGTTGTGTGTAAAGCATGTGGGAGTGCCAGGACTCTGCTCAAGTGAATCTGAGTCCAATACAGACATTGCAAACGTCCTTGTTCAATAAGAGTGTAGCTGGGTCCTAGAACCCATCAAAAAGTGTCTTCCAGACATCTGCCTGCAAAGCATACACATTTCCGAGAGTTGAGCTTATGGACTGTCCCTCCCACATCCTGCCTGCCAGTAGACCGCGCTCCTAACAGGCCTGTCCCCGATGCGTGCCTGAAGTGTTGTGAGAGGTAAGTGGAAACTCCCGGCCCACAAGACTAGTGCATCCAAGCTCAATCTAGCGGTTTCCTTGTATTTCCTGTGTGAGCCAGGTGCTACATCCTAAGTGCCATACGAGAGAAGCTAGCTGAACGCCTTGTCCAAAAGCAACTGACTTCGGAGAGTTGAGCTGACCCTCAGTGCCTCACAGTTGCACACTGCCTGCAGAAAGAGTTTGCAACATCTGCACCAGAGCCGTTTCTCAGAGGCTTGTGAGACGAAAGTGGAATAAGCAGACCTGGATGGGGTCTCCAGCTGTAGTGAAGTGGTATTCTGGGTACCTCCTGGCTTAGAGTACTGCTACGTTCTCAGTGCCCTAAGAACGCAGCTAGTTGAAAGCTGGCTTGTAGGCATGCTTCCGTGTGCGAGCTGAGGTGAGGGCAGGACCCTCCCGCATCCTGACGGCACGTCGACATAGGTCCCACCATCCTTATTTTAGGTGCCGCAAGGGGTTGTGAAAAAGCAAGTGGAAGGGACAGGACTCTGCTCAAGTGAATCTGAGTGCAATACAGACATTGCAAACGTCCTTGTTCAATGAGAGTGTAGCTCGGTACTAGCACCCATCAATAAGTGTCTTCCCGACTCTCTTCCTGCAAAGCATACACACTTCCGAGAGTTGAGCTTATTGACTGTCCCTCCCACATTCCGCCTGCACGTACACCGCGCTCCCAAAAGGCCTAGCACCGATGCGTGCCTGAAGTGTTGTGAGAGGTAAGTGGAAAGTCCCGGCCCTCAAGACTAGTGCATTCAAGCTCAACCCAGCGATTTCCTAGTATTTCCTGTGTGAGCCAGGTGCTACATCCTAAGTGTCATACGAGAGAAGCTAGCTAAACGCCTTGTCGGAGAGCAACTTACATCGGAGAGTTGAGCTCACGCTCAGTCCCTCACAGTTGCACACTGCCTGCAGAAAGAATTTCCAACATGTGCACCCCAGCCGTTTGTCAGAGGCTTGTGAGACGCAAGTGGAATAAGCAGACCTGGAGGGTGTCTCCAGCTGCAGTGGAGTGGTATTCTGGGTACCTCCTGGCGTAGAACACTGTTACGTTCTCAGTGCCCGAGGAACGCAGCTAGTTGAAAGCTGGCTTGTAGTCGTGCTTCCTTGTGAGAGCTGAGTTCAGGGCAGGCCCCTCCCGCATTCTGACTGCCCATAGATGTAGGTCCCAGCATCCTTATGTTAGGTGCCGGAAGAGGGTGTGTGAAGAGCATGTGGAAGTGACAGGATTCTCCTCAAGTGTATCTGATCTCAATGCAGACATTGTAAACGTCCTTGTTCAATGAGAGTGTACCTCGGTCCTAGCTCCCATCAAGGTGTCTAGCAGACATCTGCCTGCAAAGCATACACACTTCCGAGATTTGAGCTTATGGACCGTCCCTCCCACATCCTGCCTGCAAGTACACCACACTCCTAACAGGCCTAGCCCCGATGCGTGCCTGAAGTGTTGTGAGAGGTAAGTGGAAAGTCCCGGCCCACAAGACTAGTGCATCCAAGCTCAACCCAGCGATTTCCTACTATTTCTGTGTGAGCCAGGTGCGACATCCTAAGTGCCATACTGAGAGAAGCTAGCTGAACGCCTTGTCCGAAAGCAACTTACTTCGGAGAGTTGAGCTCACCCTCAGTCCCTCACAGTTGCACACTGCCTGCAGAAAGAGTTTCCAACATCTGCACCACAGCCGTTTGTCAGAGGCTTGTGAGACGCAAGTGGAATAAGCAGACCTGGAGGGTGTCTCCAGCTGCAGTGGAGTGGTATTCTGGGTATCTCCTGGCTTAGAACACTGTTACGTTCTCAGTGCCCGAGGAACGCAGCTAGTTGAAAGCTGGCTTGTAGGCGTGCTTCCTTGTGCGAGCTGAGTTCAGTGCAGGACCCTCCCGCATTCTGACTGCCCAGTAGACGTAGGTCCCAGCATCCTTATGTTAGGTGCCGGAAGAGGTTGTGTGAAGAGCATGTGGAAGTGACAGGATTCTCCTCAGGTGTATCTGATCTCAAAGCAGACATTGCAAACGTCCTTGTTCAATGAGAGTGTATCTCGGTCCTAGCTCCCATCAAAGTGTCTAGCAGACATCTGCCTGCAAAGCATACACACTTCCGAGAGTTGGGCTTATGGACTGTCCCTCCCACATCCTGCCTGCACGTACACCGCGCTCCTAACAGGCCTAGCCCCGATGCGTGCCTGAAGTGTTGTGAGAGGTAAGTGGAAAGTCCCGGCCCACAAGACTAGTGCATCCAAGCTCAACCCAGCGATTTCCTAGTATTATCCGTGTGAGCCAGGTGCGACATCCTAAGTGCCATACGAGAGAAGCTAGCTGAACGCCTTGTCCGAAAGCAACTTACTTCGGAGAGTTGAGCTCACCCTCAGTCCCTCAGAGTTGCACACTGCCTGCAGAAAGAGTTTCCAACATCTGCACCACAGCCGTTTGTCAGAGGCTTGTGAGACGCAAGTGGAATAAGCAGACCTGGAGGGTGTCTCCAGCTGCAGTGGAGTGGTATTCTGGGTACCTCCTGGCTTAGAACACTGTTACGTTCTCAGTGTCCCGAGGAACGCAGCTAGTTGAAAGCTGGCTTGTAGGCGTGCTTCCTTGTGCGAGCTGAGTTCAGGGCAGGAGCCTCCCGCATTCTGACTGCCCGTAGACGTAGGTCCCAGCATCCTTATGTTAGGTGCCGGAAGAGGTTGTGTGAAGAGCATGTGGAAGTGACAGGATTCTCCTCAGGTGTATCTGATCTCAATGCAGACATTGCAAACGTCCTTGTTCAATGAGAGTGTAGCTCGGTCCTAGCTCCCATCAAAGTGTCTAGCAGACATCTGCCTGCAAAGCATACACACTTCCGAGAGTTGGGCTTATGGACTGTCCCTCCCACATCCTGCCTGCACGTACACCGCGCTCCTAACAGGCCTAGCCCCGATGCGTGCCTGAAGTGTTGTGAGAGGTAAGTGGAAAGTCCCGGCCCACAAGACTAGTGCATCCAAGCTCAACCCAGCGATTTCCTAGTATTTCTGTGTGAGCCAGGTGCGACATCCTAAGTGCCATACGAGAGAAGCTAGCTGAACGCCTTGTCCGAAAGCAACTTACTTCGGAGAGTTGAGCTCACCCTCAGTCCCTCACAGTTGCACACTGCCTGCAGAAAGAGTTTCCAACATCTGCACCACAGCCGTTTGTCAGAGGCTTGTGAGACGCAAGTGGAATAAGCAGACCTCGAGGGTGTCTCCAGCTGCAGTGGAGTGGTATTCTGGGTACCTCCTGGTTTAGAAGACTGTTACGTTCTCAGTGCCCGAGGAACGCAGCTAGGTGAAAGCTGGCTTGTAGGCGTGCTTCCTTGTGCGAGCTGAGTTCATATCAGGACCCTCCCGCATTCTGACTGCCCGTAGACGTAGGTCCCAGCATCCTTATGTTAGGTGCCGGAAGAGGTTGTGTGAAGAGCATGTGGAAGTGACAGGATTCTCCTCAGGTGTATCTGATCTCAATGCAGACATTGCAAACGTCCTTGTTCAATGAGAGTGTAGCTCGGTCCTAGCTCCCATCAAAGTGTCTAGCAGACATCTGCCTGCAAAGCATACACACTTCCGAGAGTTGAGCATATGGACTGTCCCTCCCACATCCTGCCTGCTGGTACACCGTGCTCCTAACAGGCCTAGCCCCGATGCATGCTGGAAGTGTTGTGAGAGGTAAGTGGAATGTCCCGGCCCACAAGACTAGTGCATCCAAGCTCAATCTAGCGGATTCCTAGTAATTCCTTTGTTAACCAGGTGCTACATCCTAAGTGCCACAGGAGAGAAGCTAGCTGAACGCCTTGTCCACAAGCAACTTACATCGGAGAGTTGAGCTGACCCTCAGTCCCTCACAGTTGCACACTGCCTGCAGAATGAGTTTCGAACATCTGCACCAGAGCTGTTTCTCAGAGGCTTGTGAGAAGCAAGTGGAATAAGCCGACCTGGAGGGTGTCTCCAGCTGCAGTGGAGTGCTATTCTGGGAAACTCCTGGCTTACAATACTGCTACGTTCTCAGTTCCCACGGAATGCAGCTAGTTGAAAGCTGGTTTGTAGGCATGCTTCCGTGTGCGAGCTGAGGTCAGGGCAGGACAAACCCGCATCCTGACTGCACGTCGACTTAGTTCCCAGCATCCTTATGTTAGGCGCTGGAAGAGGTTGTGTGAAAAGTATGTGGAAGTGACAGGACTCTGCTCAAGTGAATCTGAGTCCAATACAGACATTGCAAACGTCCTTGTTCAATGAGAGTGTAGCTCGGTCCTACCACCCATCAATAAGTGTCTTCCAGACATCTGCCTGCAAAGCATACACACTTCCGAGAGTTGAGCTTATGGACAGTCCCTCCCACATCCTGCCTGCAGGTACACCGTGCTCCTAATAGGCCTAGCCCCGATGCATCACTGAAGTGTTGTGAGAGGTAAGTGGAAAGTCCTGGCCCTCAACACCAGTGCATCCAAGCTCAATCCAGTGAATTCCTAGTATTTCCTGTGTGAGCCAAGTGCTGCATCCTATGTGCCATATGAGAGAAGCTAGCTGAACGCCTCGTCCAAAAGCAACTTACTTCGGAGAGTTGAGCTCACCGTCAGTCCCTCACAGTTGCACACTGCCTGCACAATGAGTTTCGAACATCTGCACCAGAGAGTTTGTCAGAGGCTTGTGAGACGCACGTGGAATAAGCAGACCTGGATGGTGTTTCCAGCTGCAGTGGAGTGGTATCCTGGGTACCTCCTGACTTAGAGTACTGCTAAGTTCTCAGTGCCCTAAGAACGCAGCTAGTTGAAAGCTGGCTTGTAGGCATGCTTCCTTGTGCGAGCTGAGGTCAGGACAGGACCCGCCGCATTCTGCCTCCCCATAGGCAAAGGTCCCAGCATCCTTATGTTAGGTGCCAGAAGAGGTTGTGTGTAAAGCATGTGGAAGTGACAGGATTCTCCTCACGTGTATCTGATCTCAAAAGAGACATTGCAAATGTCCTTGTTCAATGAGAGTGTAGCTCGGTCCTAGCTCCTATGAAAGTGTGTAGCAGACATCTGCCTGCAAAGCATACACACTTCCGAGAGTTGGGCTTATGGACTGTCCCTCCCACCTCCTGCCTGCACGTACACCGCGCTCCTAACAGGCCTAGCCCCGATGCGTGCCTGAAGTGTTGTGAGAGGTAAGTGGAAACTCCCGGCCCACAAGACTGGTGCATCCAAGCTCAATCCAGCGAATTCCTAGTATTTCCTGTGTGAGCCAAGTGCTGCATCCTAAGTGCCATATGAGAGAAGCTAGCTGAACGCCTTGTCCAAAAGCAACTTACTTCGGAGAGTTGAGCTCACCCTCAGTCCCTCACAGTTGCACACTGCCTGTAGAATGAGTTTCGAACATCTGCACCAGAGCCGTATCTCAGAGGCTTGTGAGACGCAAGTGGAATAAGCATACCTAGAGGGTGTCTCCAGCTGCAGTGGAGTGGTATTCTGAGTACCTCCTGACTTAGAGTACTGCTACATGTCAGTGCCCTAAGAACGCAGCTAGTTGAAAGCTGTCTTGTAGGCATGCTTCCTTGTGCGAGCTGAGGTCAGGACAGGACCCGCCGCATTCTCCCTGCCCATAGACAAAGGTCTCAGCATCCTTATGTTAGGCGCGGGAAGAGGTTGTGTGAAAAGCATGTGGAAGTGACAGGAGTCTGCTCAAGGGAATCTGAGTCTAATACAGACATCGCAAACGTCCTTGTTCAATGAGAGTGTAGCTCGGTCCTAGCACCCATCAAAAAGTGTCTTCCAGAAACCTGCCTGCAAAGCATACACACTTCCGAGAGTTGAGCTTATGGACTGTCCCTCCCACGATCCTGCCTGCAGGTACACCACGCTCCTAACAGGCATAGCCCCGATGCGTGACTGAAGTGTTGTGAGAGGTAAGTGGAAAATTCCGGCCCTGACGAGTAGTGCATCCAAGATCAATCCAGCGAATTCCTAGTATTTCCTGTGTGAGCCAGGTGCTGCATCCTAAGGGCCATAGGAGAGAAGCTAGCTGAATCTCTTGTCCAAAAGCAACTTCTTTCGGAGAGCTGCGCTGACTCTCAGTTCCTCACAGTTGCACACAGCCTTCAGAATGAGTTTGGAACATCTGCACCAGAGCCGTTTCTCAGAGGCTTGTGAGACGCAAGTGGAATAAGCAGACCTGGATGGTGTTTCCAGCTGCAGTGGAGTGGTATTCTGGGTACCTCTTGGCTTAGAGTACTGCTACGTTCTCAGTGCCCTAAGAACGCAGCTAGTTGAAACCTGGCTTGTAGGCATGCTTCCTTGTGCGAGTTGAGGTCAGGGCAGGACCCGCCCGCATCCTGCCAGCCCGTAGACAAAGGTCCCAGCATCCTTATGTTAGATGCCAGAAGAGGTTGTGAAAAGCATGTGGAAGTGACAGGACTCTGCTCAAGTGAATCTGAGTCCAATACAGACATTGCAAACGTCCTTGTTCAATGAGAGTGTAGCTCGGTCCTAGCACCCATCAAAAAGTTTCTTCCAGACATCTGCCTGCAAAGCATACACACTTCCCAGAGTTGAGCTTATGGACTGTCCCTCCCACATCCTGCCTGCAGGTACACTGCGTCCCTAACAGGCCTAGCCCCGATGGGTGCCTGAAGTGTTGTGAGAGGTAAGTGGAAAGTCCTGGCCCTCAACACTAGTGCATTCAAGCTCAATCCAGAGAATTCCTCGTATTTCCTGTGTGAGCGAAGTGCTGCGTCCTAAGTGCCATACGAGAGAAGCTAGCTGAACGCCTTTTCCAAAAGCAACTTACTTCGGAGAGTTGAGCTCACCCTCAGTCCCTCACAGTTGCACACTGCCTGCAGAAAGAGTTTCCAACATCTGCACCTGAGCTGTTTGTTAGAGGCTTGTGATTCGCAAGTGGAATAAGCAGACCTGGATGGTGTCTCCAGCTGCAGTGGAGTGGTATTCTGGAAACTTCCTGGCATAGAATACTGCTACGTTCTCAGTGCCCTAGGAACGAAGCTAGTTGAAAGCTGGCTTGTAGGCATGCTACCTTGTGTGCGCTGAGGTCAGCCAGGACCCTCCCGCATCCTGACTGCCCGTAGACATAGGTCCCAGCATCCTTATGTTAGGCGCTGGAAGAGGTTGTGTGAAAAGCATGTGGAAGTGACAGGACTGTGCTCAAGTGAATCTGAGTCCAAACCAGACATTGCAAACGTCCTTGTTCAATGAGAGTATAGCCAGGAGACTAGTGCATCCAAGCTCAATCCAGCGAATTTCTAGTATTTCCTGTGTGAGCCAAGTGCTGCATGAAGGAGGGAGAAAAACGTTGTGTGAGGGAAAGAGCCTAGATTCTAAGGGCACTGTGTAGAATAAGCTTGCCTTCCATACACCTGATCAAAATCTGCATTTGGGATTGGTTTATTTTATTAAGACAATTTCTAACACCATGTCTCAGGAGGTGGTAGCAGTGAAAACTAGGCCTTCTACTCTGTTTGACCTGTGCAGGAGAGTGGTGTCCCACCCCCACCCACCCCACCCCCCCCCGCCCATGTCACAAGCCCAGTACATCATGGCATCTTACCTTGGCTCAGTATGTATTACGTTGAGAAGACTGAGGAAATAGACTTCACGAAAGGCCACTCTGCTTAGGCTATTTGATACTCACTCTGATATGAGCTGATAAAGATTAGGCCTTCAGTTTGGTTATAACACAAATCAGAGAAGGGCAGAAATCACAGTGAATGATAGAATCAAGATTCATAGAAGTCTTGTCATAGCTGGAGCAATGGAAAATTCTAAGAAGGGGAAATTTAATAGAGATAAACCAACTCTTCACACATGCCCTCTACGTAGCAGGTGAAGGGTCTTGCCTTAGTAGCAGATTGTTTGAAATGACTTAGGAGATTTAGTTCACAATATGCTGAAGCAATCTCACAGTGACTGTGACATAAACTTGTGAACTGGGGATGCCTGGTGGCTCAGCGGGTTTAGCATCTGCCTTCAGCCCGGGGCATGATCCTGGAGACCCAGGATCGAGTCCCACGTTGGGCTCCCTGCATGGAGCCTGCTTCTCCCTCTGCCTGTGTCTCTGCCTCTCTCTCTCTCTCTCTCTCTCTCTCTCTCTCTCTCTCTCGTCTCTCATGAATAAACAAATAAAATCTTTAAATAAATAAACTTGTGAACTGTAAAATATAAGATGAAGGACAGGGAGAAGGGTGTGGGAGGTTGATGGTATAGCATAATTCTATGGTGGTCAGCCTACCTCTGAAGAATGGAGACAGAAGTTGGAACCATACTGGTGAGCCAGATTTGTAAGACTTGGAATATTTTTTTCTGAAATAAAAAGATACTATATCTTGAAATATTTGAATGGTTGTGATATGAAAGAGATATCAGTAGACTTGCTTTGGGTGGAAGTTAAAGGAGAATAGGCTTTTGCTGACCTGACAGTAGAACTTTAAAGGTTTTAAAGTTTTATAAGTTTAAAACTCTGAGCCTACTGGTAATGAAATAAGCTAATTCCAGAAGGTATATGCTGCTCATCATTAAGTGTTCAAATAGAATGTAAAGGAAATTCACGCATTAGAAGAGGTGTTGGACGAGATGACTTTTAGGCCTGCTTGTGGCCCTGCAAGTCCATGATTCTTTGATTCAGATATAATTTACTGGGACCTTCATTTAAACAAAATTTCCTTTGCTGCTCCATTATTAGGTGACAGAACTAATTTAATTGAATAAACATTAACTAAAACTTATAGTGTATAACATCTTATACTAAATATGGGAAGTACAGACACAATCCCTAACTTTTTGGAGCTAAATTTGAGAAACTTACGAGCTGTATCACTGTAGAATAGAAAAACTAGTGTGATAGAGGGGAGAAAGGAGGATTAGGGAAAGGAAAAAAGAAAGGCCACCTAGGAAGGAATATTTGATGGGTTATATGTGAATGAAACCAATGTCAAGAAAACATGTTTGTATTAGAATTGGAAATTTAATTTATAGAGACACACTGGATACAGTGACATTCACCCCATATGCTTCAGCTCTTCTACTTCCATCTCAACTTTGACTCCTTATGACACTAAGGCCCCCCAAAATTCCTCAAGCACTGCGTTCATGAATTAGGTGTTCTGAACAGAGAGATAGATTCCAGAATATTGGCAAACAATACTGGCTTTCTGCTACTTATTAAGGAAACATCAGATTCATTTTGTCCTAGAGTCTCTCAAGCAGTCCATTTGTCTAGCTGTTGATGAAGACTATTAAGATCTTTCTATTGGAGAAACATTTCTTTTCTCAGTATTATCTCAAAGTTTCTGGAGAGATGTTTAAAATCTTTTTTCTAGTTTTGTTAGCTGTGAAATCATTGATCATTGTAGGGCATTGAGGAGGTCCGAGCTTGGTGTTTAGAGATCCAGACTTGGAGTATATCCATTCCATAGGAGTCCTCTTCCACTTTCTCAGTTTTGCATAACAGTAACTCTCTCCTTATTCATAATTCATAAACAGTTATTAGGTGCTTTCTTGTTTCTAGGAATAAATAGCAAGATAAATGGACATAGCCCCTGACTGCTTACAAAGCCAGAGTATTGAAATCTATGTGGTATAGTAGTGAGTGTACATAAAGAGATTAGTACAATAGAGGTAATAAATGGAGATATAAAGCAATAGGAAAATGAAGGATTATTCGGTAACTTATTTTCTAGCAATTGGGTAACCATTTGGAGAAAAATAAAATGAGATTCACTTTATGATATACTCCAAAAATAATTCTTTCAGAATTGTATAATTATATAATAATTTCTCAGAATGGAGAAAGGCTGCTAATTATTACATGGTTAAATAGATAAAATAATTATAAGAAAATATGGCCACACTTGATCACATAAATGTCAACACTTAAACAAAATTCAAATGGTAAACTTGGAAAGAATGTTTGCAAAAATATTTGCGATGTTTCCAAAATAAAAGATAGGGAAGATGATGCACAACTCTTTAGAATAAAATGAGCAGTGATGAAGGGAGATCACAAAATACACAATAATATCCAAAAATAAAACCTGTCCAATATCATGAACACTGGGAAATGAGGGAGAAAGTGAGTTTGTTATCTCTTATGAAGTCCTTTTGTTTTTGCATTTATTTTCATGGATAGTGCAATGAGTTGTCTCAGAATGGATGAGATTTGCATTTTAATAGTATTTTCATGGGAGAAAAATTAATATATATTTCTTGGTGGGTGTTTGGTAGTATTTGTCAAGTCTTAAAATGTTCAAATTCTTGACTAATAATTCACTTCTTAGAATTTATAGAATTAAATGGTTGAGATGTTTATGAATATCTATTTGCACTACAGCAAAGTATAGTAACAAAAAAGCTATAAACAATTTAAATATTCAACAATATAGGAAGTGTATATCAAATGATTTCAAAGTTGTACTAAAATGCTATTTTTAAAAAAATATCATCTTTGCTTCCGTAGTGAAATGGCTTCTTCATATTTTTATGAAAGTCTCCTTACTCATTGCCCAATGAATCTCCTTACTCATTGCTCAAAGTTCATTGAACTTATAGCTGATAGCCCAGATAAATGCAATATTCATTCCTTGGTGCATTTCACAAGGATTGATTTCTGGTTTTCTATGTTACTGTTTTATTATTGTGTACAAAGTCATTGTTCTGGGACACCAGAGATATTGCAGTTGAAAAAAAGTTTTGACTTGGTGCAGCTTGCATTTTAGAGGATAAGACATAGTAAACAAATAATTCCAGGTAATCATATATTATGGAAAACAA
>NW_024571014.1:0-4753 GCF_018345385.1 Vulpes lagopus | reverse complement strand
CAATAACCATGTCCAATGTTGCCCATCTCAGGACTGAGTCACAGGTCCACTTGAGGACAAGTGGGGTCCAGAGTTCTCAGGTCCTGGGGGCGGAGCCAGGTGGACCCAGGTTACCAGTTAAAGGTGAGTCTAGGAGGACAGCACTGGTCACCAGGTCTAGGTGTGGTCAACATGCCGTGAGAAAACCTAGATCACCAGGTTACAGGTGAGGCCAATGGTGGGGAACACAGAATCAGCAGGTTCCAGGTAGGCCAAGGTGGGGAACACAGTCAACCAGGTCCAGGTGATGAAACCATAGCTGGAGGACCAGAATCACAAATCCAGGTGAAGGCCGGGGGTAGGGGGGGATGGAGTCACTCCAGGCAAGGAGAGGCTACAGAACAGCAGGGGACACCAGGTCCACGTGTGGTTCATGTTGGGAAAACCAGAAAGTCACCAGGTCAGGTGAAGCCCAGGTGAGGGGAACAAATTAAATGTTCCAGAGTCTCACTGGGAACCCAGACTAACATTCCTGATGATGCCCAGGTGAGTACAGAGTCACCTGCTCCAGTGTAGGTGCACGTGAGGACCAGGAGTCAACAGGTCAAGATGATACCCAGGAGGGGACCAGATTCACCGGGTCCAGGTAAGGCCCAGGTGGAATCAGTACCTGGTCTGGCGTTGAGACACAGGTGGGGGAGGACAAAAGTCCATAAGACCAGTTGAGGCCCAGGTTGGAACCTAGTTACCAGGTCCAGTGAGGCCAAACAAAGTACCAGAGAGGCACAAGACCAGCTGAGGCCCTGTGGGGACTGGGGGACCTGTTTAGGGTTTGGTTAGAAGGACACCACAGTCATAAAAACACAAGCTTGTTGAAAAACTGGCTTCTAGGGATGCTTCCTTGTGAGAGCTGAGCTCAGGGCAGGACTGACCACTTCCTGGCTACCTGCAGACATACCTCCTATCATCCTTAAGTGAGGTGCTGGGGAAGAGGTTGTGTGAAAAGGGCAAGTGGTAGTGTCTGGCATGTACTCAAGTGAATCTGAATTCAATACAGGGATTTCAACGGCTTGTTCAATGAGAGTAGTGCTAGGTTCTATCTTCCCATGTAGGAGTGGCAAGCAAACATGTACCTACAAGGCATTCACATTTTCTGAGTGTTGAGCTTATGGCCTGTCCCTCCACATCCTGCCTGCAAGTACACCTCGCTTCCGAACAGGCCTATGCTCGATGTGGGACGGAAGTGTGTTGTGAAGAGTAAGTGGAAAGTCCCGGCCCACAAGACTAGTGCCGCCATGCCTCAACCCAGCGATTTCCTAGTATTTCCTGTGTGAGCCAGGTGCACATCCTAAGTGCCATACGAGAGAAGCTAGCTGAACGCCTTGTCCGAAAGCAACTTACTTCGGAGAGTTGAGCTCACCCTCAGTCCCTCACAGTTGCACACTGCCAGCAGAAAGAGTTTCCAACATCTGCACCACAGCCGTTTGTCAGAGGCTTGTGAGACGCAAGTGGAATAAGCAGACCTGAGGGTGTCTCCAGCTGCAGTGGAGTGGTATTCTGGTACCTCCTGGCTTAGAAGACTGTTACGTTCTCAGTGCCCGAGGAACGCAGCTAGTTGAAAGCTGGCTTGTAGGCGTGCTTCCTTGTGCGAGCTGAGTTCAGGGCAGGACCCTCCCGCATTCTGACTGCCCGTAGACGTAGGTCCCAGCATCCTTATGTTAGGTGCCGGAAGAGGTTGTGTGAAGAGCATGTGGAAGTGACAGGATTCTCCTCAGGTGTATCTGATCTCAATGCAGACATTGCAAACGTCCTTGTTCAATGAGAGTGTAGCTCGGTCCTAGCTCGCATCAAAGTGTCTAGCAGACATCTGCCTGCAAAGCATACACACTTCCGAGAGTTGGGCTAATGGACTGTCCCTCCCACATCCTGCCTGCAGGTACACCCCGCTCCTAACAGGCCTAGCCCCGATGCGTGCCTGAAGTGTTGTGAGAGGTAAGTGGAAAGTCCCGGCCCACAAGACTAGTGCATCCAAGCTCAACCCAGCGATTTCCTACTATTTCCTGTGTGAGCCAGGTGCGACATCCTAAGTGCCATACGAGAGAAGCTAGCTGAACGCCTTGTCCGAAAGCAACTTACTTCGGAGAGTTGAGCTCACCCTCAGTCCCTCACAGTTGCACACTGCCTGCAGAAAGAGTTTCCAACATCTGCACCACAGCCGTTTGTCAGAGGCTTGTGAGACGCAAGTGGAATAAGCAGACCTGGAGGGTGTCTCCAGCTGCAGTGGAGTGGTATTCTGGGTACCTCCTGGCTTAGAACACTGTTACGTTCTCAGTGCCCGAGGAACGCAGCTAGTTGAAAGCTGGCTTGTAGGCGTGCTTCCTTGTGCGAGCTGAGTTCAGGGCAGGACCCTCCCGCATTCTGACTGCCCGTAGACGTAGGTCCCAGCATCCTTATGTTAGGTGCCGGAAGAGGTTGTGTGAAGAGCATGTGGAAGTGACAGGATTCTCCTCAGGTGTATCTGATCTCAATGCAGACATTGCAAACGTCCTTGTTCAATGAGAGTGTAGCTCGGTCCTAGCTCCCATCAAAGTGTCTAGCAGACATCTGCCTGCAAAGCATACACACTTCCGAGAGTTGGGCTTATGGACTGTCCCTCCCACATCCTGCCTGCACGTACACCGCGCTCCTAACAGGCCTAGCCCCGATGCGTGCCTGAAGTGTTGTGAGAGGTAAGTGGAAAGTCCCGGCCCACAAGACTAGTGCATCCAAGCTCAACCCAGCGATTTCCTAGTATTTCCTGTGTGAGCCAGGTGCGACATCCTAAGTGCCATACGAGAGAAGCTAGCTGAACGCCTTGTCCGAAAGCAACTTACTTCGGAGAGTTGAGCTCACCCTCAGTCCCTCACAGTTGCACACTGCCTGCAGAAAGAGTTTCCAACATCTGCACCACAGCCGTTTGTCAGAGGCTTGTGAGACGCAAGTGGAATAAGCAGACCTGGAGGGTGTCTCCAGCTGCAGTGGAGTGGTATTCTGGGTACCTCCTGGCTTAGAACACTGTTACGTTCTCAGTGCCCGAGGAACGCAGCCAGTTGAAAGCTGGCTTGTAGGCGTGCTTCCTTGTTCGAGCTGAGTTCAGGGCAGGAGCCTCCCGCATTCTGACTGCCCGTAGACGTAGGTCCCACCATCCTTATGTTAGGTGCCGCACGAGGTTGTTGGAAGAGCATGTGGAAGTGACAGGATACTCCTCAAGTATCTGATCTCAATGCAGACATTGCAAACGTCCTTGTTCAATGAGAGTGTATCTCGGGCCTAGCTCCCATCAAAGTGTCTAGCAGACATCTGCCTGCAAAGCATACACACTTCCGAGAGTTGGGCTTATGGACTGTCCCTCCCACATCCTGCCTGCACGTACACCCCGCTTCTAACAGGCCTAGCCCCGATGCGTGTCTGAAGTGCTGTTAGAGGTAAGTGGAAAGTCCAGGCCCAGAAGACTAGTGCATCCAAGCTCAACCCAGCGATTTCCTAGTATTTCCTGTGTGAGCCAGGTGCTACATCCTAAGTGTCATACGAGAGAAACTAGCTGAACGCCTTGTACAAAAGCAACTTACTTCGGAGAGTTGAGCTCACCCTCAGTCCGTCACACTTGCACACAGCCTGCAGAAAGAGTTTCCAACATCTGCACCACAGCCGTTTGTCAGAGTCTTGTGAGACGCAAGTGGAATAAGCAACCTTGAGGGTGTCTCCAGCTGCAGTGGAGTGGTATTCTGGATACTTCCTGGCTTAGAACACTGTTACGTTCTCAGTGCCCAAGGAACGCAGCTAGTTGAAAGCTGGCTTGTAGGCGTACGTCCTTGTGCGAGCTGAGTTCAGGGCATGACCCTCCCGTATTCTGACTGCCCGTAGACGTTGCTCCCAGCATCCTTATGTTAAGTGCTGGAAGAGTTTGTGTGACGAGCATGTGGAAGTGACAGGATTCTCCTCAGGTGTATCTGATCTCAATGCAGACATTGCAAACAGCCTTGTTCAATGAGAGTGTAGCTCGGTCCTAGCTCCCATCAAAGTGTCTAGCAGACATCTGCCTGCAAAGCATACACACTTCCGAGAGTTGGGCTTATGGACTGTCCCTCCCACATCCTGCCTGCACGTACACCGCGCTCCTAACAGGCCTAGCCCCGATGCGTGCCTGAAGTGTTGTGAGAGGTAAGTGGAAAGTCCCGGCCCACAAGACTAGTGCATCCAAGCTCAACGCAGCGATTTCCTAGTATTCCTGTGTGAGTCAGGTGCGACATCCTAAGTGCCATACGAGAGAAGCTAGCTGAACGCCTTGTCCGAAAGCAACTTACTTCGGAGAGTTGAGCTCACCCTCAGTCCCTCACAGTTGCACACTGCCTGCAGAAAGAGTTTCCAACATCTGCACCACAGCCGTTTGTCAGAGGCTTGTGAGACGCAAGTGGAATAAGAAGACCTGGAGGGTGTCTCCAGCTGCAGTGGAGTGGTATTCTGGGTACCTCCTGGGCTTAGAACACTGTTACGTTCTCAGTGCCGAGGAACGCAGCTAGTTGAAAGCTGGCTTGTAGGCGTGCTTCCTTGTGCGAGCTGAGTTCAGGGCAGGACCTCCCGCATTCTGACTGCCCGTAGACGTAGGTCCCAGCATCCTTATGTTAGGTGCCGGAAGAGGTTGTGTGAAGAGCATGTGGAAGTGACAGGATTCTCCTCAGTGTATCTGATCTCAATGCAGACATTGCAAACGTCCTTGTTCAATGAGAGTGTAGCT
>NW_024571013.1:0-22987 GCF_018345385.1 Vulpes lagopus | reverse complement strand
TGCGTGCCTGAAGTGTTGTGAGAGGTAAGTGGAAAGTCCCGGCCACAAGACTAGTGCATCCAAGCTCAACCCAGCGATTTCCTAGTATTTCCTGTGTGAGCCAGGTGCGACATCCTAAGTGCCATACGAGAGAAGCTAGCTGAACGCCTTGTCCGAAAGCAACTTACTTCGGAGAGTTGAGCTCACCCTCAGTCCCTCACAGTTGCACACTGCCTGCAGAAAGAGTTTCCAACATCTGCACCACAGCCGTTTGTCAGAGGCTTGTGAGACGCAAGTGGAATAAGCAGACCTGGAGGGTGTCTCCAGCTGCAGTGGAGTGGTATTCTGGGTACCTCCTGGCTTAGAACACTGTTACGTTCTCAGTGCCCGAGGAACGCAGCTAGTTGAAAGCTGGCTTGTAGGCGTGCTTCCTTGTGCGAGCTGAGTTCAGGGCAGGACCCTCCCGCATTCTGACTGCCCGTAGACGTAGGTCCCAGCATCCTTATGTTAGGTGCCGGAAGAGGTTGTGTGAAGAGCATGTGGAAGTGACAGGATTCTCCTCAGGTGTATCTGATCTCAATGCAGACATTGCAAACGTCCTTGTTCAATGAGAGTGTAGCTCGGTCCTAGCTCCCATCAAAGTGTCTAGCAGACATCTGCCTGCAAAGCATACACACTTCCGAGAGTTGGGCTTATGGACTGTCCCTCCCACATCCTGCCTGCACGTACACCGCGCTCCTAACAGGCCTAGCCCCGATGCGTGCCTGAAGTGTTGTGAGAGGTAAGTGGAAAGTCCCGGCCCACAAGACTAGTGCATCCAAGCTCAACCCAGCGATTTCCTAGTATTTCCTGTGTGAGCCAGGTGCTACATCCTAAGTGCCATACGAGAGAAGCTAGCTGAACGCCTTGTCCGAAAGCAACTTACTTCGGAGAGTTGAGCTCACCCTCAGTCCCTCACAGTTGCACACTGCCTGCAGAAAGAGTTTCCAACATCTGCACCACAGCCGTTTGTCAGAGGCTTGTGAGACGCAAGTGGAATAAGCAGACCTGGAGGGTGTCTCCAGCTGCAGTGGAGTGGTATTCTGGGTACCTCCTGGCTTAGAACACTGTTACGTTCTCAGTGCCCGAGGAACGCAGCTAGTTGAAAGCTGGCTTGTAGGCGTGCTTCCTTGTGCGAGCTGAGTTCAGGGCAGGACCCTCCCGCATTCTGACTGCCCGTAGACTTAGGGTCCCAGCATCCTTATGTGAGGTGCCGGAAGAGGTTGTGTGAAGAGCATGTGGAAGTGACAGGATTCTCCTCAGGTGTATCTGATCTCAATGCAGACATTGCAACAGCCTTGTTCAATGAGAGTGTAGCTCCGTCCTAGCTCCCATCAAAGTGTCTAGCAGACATCTGCCTGCAAAGCATACACACTTCCGAGAGTTGGGCTTATGGACTGTCCTCCCACATCCTGCCTGCACGTACACCGCGCTCCTAACAGGCCTAGCCCCGATGCGTGCCTGAAGTGTTGTGGAGGAGGTAAGTGGAAAGTCCCGGCCCACAAGACTAGTGCATCCAAGCTCAACCTCAGCGATTTCTAGTATTTCCTGTGTGAGCCAGGTGCTGACATCTAAGTGCCATACGAGAGAAGCTAGCTGATGACTTCCTCCTTCAGATGGGTGGTACATACTAACTTCCAACCCTGAGTACCTAGTTGCAAGCTCTCTCTCGGGGGAACTTCCTTCTGTGAGATGAGCTGATTCGCGGTCCTTCCCACTTCCACATGGCCAGCACATGGCGTTATGAACATCGTCACTAGACATGTTTGTCAGAAGCTCATGGGACACAAGGGGCAAGCTGCAGGCCTCAATGGTGCTGTCCCTCGGTGCAGTAGAGCAATATTCACGCAACGTCCTGACTTCCAGTGCTGCTACGTTCTCAAGGCCATAAGAACGCAGCTAGTGGAAAGCTGCATTCGGGGCATGCTTCCTTTTGAGAGTTGAGCTGAACGAAGGACCGTCCACCTCGGGTCCCCCTGTGGGTGGAGCTGCTAACATCCTCAAGTCAGGTGCAGGGAGACGTTGTGAGAAATGCCTGTGGAAACGTCAGGCCTGCCCTCAACGCAAGGGAGTTGAATACAGCGATTGCCAATGTCCTTGTTCAATGAGAGTGTAGCTCGGTCCTAGCTCCCATCAAAGTGTCTAGCAGACATCTGCCTGCAAAGCATACACACTTCCGAGAGTTGGGCTTATGGACTGTCCCTCCCACATCCTGCCTGCACGTACACCGCGCTCCTAACAGGCCTAGCCCCGATGCGTGCCTGAAGTGTTGTGAGAGGTAAGTGGAAAGTCCCGGCCCACAAGACTAGTGCATCCAAGCTCAACCCAGCGATTTCCTAGTATTTCCTGTGTGAGCCAGGTGCTACATCCTAAGTGCCATACGAGAGAAGCTAGCTGAACGCCTTGTCCGAAAGCAACTTACTTCGGAGAGTTGAGCTCACCCTCAGTCCCTCACAGTTGCACACTGCCTGCAGAAAGAGTTTCCAACATCTGCACCACAGCCGTTTGTCAGAGGCTTGTGAGACGCAAGTGGAATAAGCAGACCTGGAGGGTGTCTCCAGCTGCAGTGGAGTGGTATTCTGGGTACCTCCTGGCTTAGAACACTGTTACGTTCTCAGTGCCCGAGGAACGCAGCTAGTTGAAAGCTGGCTTGTAGGCGTGCTTCCTTGTGCGAGCTGAGTTCAGGGCAGGACCCTCCCGCATTCTGACTGCCCGTAGACGTAGGTCCCAGCATCCTTATGTTAGGTGCCGGAAGAGGTTGTGTGAAGAGCATGTGGAAGTGACAGGATTCTCCTCAGGTGTATCTGATCTCAATGCAGACATTGCAAACGTCCTTGTTCAATGAGAGTGTAGCTCGGTCCTAGCTCCCATCAAAGTGTCTAGCAGACATCTGCCTGCAAAGCATACACACTTCCGAGAGTTGGGCTTATGGACTGTCCCTCCCACATCCTGCCTGCACGTACACCGCGCTCCTAACAGGCCTAGCCCCGATGCGTGCCTGAAGTGTTGTGAGAGGTAAGTGGAAAGTCCCGGCCCACAAGACTAGTGCATCCAAGCTCAACCCAGCGATTTCCTAGTATTTCCTGTGTGAGCCAGGTGCGACATCCTAAGTGCCATACGAGAGAAGCTAGCTGAACGCCTTGTCCGAAAGCAACTTACTTCGGAGAGTTGAGCTCACCCTCAGTCCCTCACAGTTGCACACTGCCTGCAGAAAGAGTTTCCAACATCTGCACCACAGCCGTTTGTCAGAGGCTTGTGAGACGCAAGTGGAATAAGCAGACCTGGAGGGTGTCTCCAGCTGCAGTGGAGTGGTATTCTGGGTACCTCCTGGCTTAGAACACTGTTACGTTCTCAGTGCCCGAGGAACGCAGCTAGTTGAAAGCTGGCTTGTAGGCGTGCTTCCTTGTGCGAGCTGAGTTCAGGGCAGGACCCTCCCGCATTCTGACTGCCCGTAGACGTAGGTCCCAGCATCCTTATGTTAGGTGCCGGAAGAGGTTGTGTGAAGAGCATGTGGAAGTGACAGGATTCTCCTCAGGTGTATCTGATCTCAATGCAGACATTGCAAACGTCCTTGTTCAATGAGAGTGTATCTCGGGCCTAGCTCCCATCAAAGTGTCTAGCAGACATCTGCCTGCAAAGCATACACACTTCCGAGAGTTGGGCTTATGGACTGTCCCTCCCACATCCTGCCTGCACGTACACCGCGCTCCTAACAGGCCTAGCCCCGATGCGTGCCTGAAGTGTTGTGAGAGGTAAGTGGAAAGTCCCGGCCCACAAGACTAGTGCATCCAAGCTCAACCCAGCGATTTCCTAGTATTTCCTGTGTGAGCCAGGTGCGACATCCTAAGTGCCATACGAGAGAAGCTAGCTGAACGCCTTGTCCGAAAGCAACTTACTTCGGAGAGTTGAGCTCACCCTCAGTCCCTCACAGTTGCACACTGCCTGCAGAAAGAGTTTCCAACATCTGCACCACAGCCGTTTGTCAGAGGCTTGTGAGACGCAAGTGGAATAAGCAGACCTGGAGGGTGTCTCCAGCTGCAGTGGAGTGGTATTCTGGGTAACTCCTGGCTTAGAATACTGTTACGTTCTCAGTGCCCAAGGAACGCAGCTAGTTGAAAGCTGGCTTGTAGGCGTGCTTCCTTGTGCGAGCTGAGTTCAGGGCAGGACCCTCCCGCATTCTGACTGCCCGTAGACGTAGGTCCCAGCATCCTTATGTTAGGTGCCGGAAGAGGTTGTGTGAAGAGCATGTGGAAGTGACAGGATTCTCCTCAGGTGTATCTGATCTCAATGCAGACATTGCAAACGTCCTTGTTCAATGAGAGTGTAGCTCGGTCCTAGCTCCCATCAAAGTGTCTAGCAGACATCTGCCTGCAAAGCATACACACTTCCGAGAGTTGGGCTTATGGACTGTCCCTCCCACATCCTGCCTGCACGTACACCGCGCTCCTAACAGGCCTAGCCCCGATGCGTGCCTGAAGTGTTGTGAGAGGTAAGTGGAAAGTCCCGGCCCACAAGACTAGTGCATCCAAGCTCAACCCAGCGATTTCCTAGTATTTCCTGTGTGAGCCAGGTGCGACATCCTAAGTGCCATACGAGAGAAGCTAGCTGAACGCCTTGTCCGAAAGCAACTTACTTCGGAGAGTTGAGCTCACCCTCAGTCCCTCACAGTTGCACACTGCCTGCAGAAAGAGTTTCCAACATCTGCACCACAGCCGTTTGTCAGAGGCTTGTGAGACGCAAGTGGAATAAGCAGACCTGGAGGGTGTCTCCAGCTGCAGTGGAGTGGTATTCTGGGTACCTCCTGGCTTAGAACACTGTTACGTTCTCAGTGCCCGAGGAACGCAGCTAGTTGAAAGCTGGCTTGTAGGCATGCTTCCTTGTGCGAGCTGAGGTCAGGGCAGGACCCTCCCACATCCTGACTGCCCGTAGACCTAGGTCCCAGCATCCTTATTTTAGGTGCCGGAAGAGGTTGTGTGAAAAGCATATGGAAGTGACAGGACTCTGCTCAAGTGAATCTGAGTCCAATACAGACATTGCAAACGTCCTTGTTCAATGAGAGTGTAGCTCGGTCCCAGCTCCCATCAATAAGTGTCTAGCAGCCATCTGCCTGGAAAGCGTACACACTTCCGAGAGTTGAGCTTATGGCCTATCACTCCCACATCCTGACTGCCTGTACGGTTCGCTTGTACAGCATTTCATTCTACGCGGCACAGGAGCAGAGAGCACCAATGACTGGCTTGTCAATTTCGCGCCTAGCGGACAGCTGCCTCCAAGGCATGCACACTCCTTTGGGTTGAGCTGATGGCTTCAACCTCCCACATGCTGACCGCCTGTACCCTTTGCAGCCAAGGGATTTTGTTGGACACGGGATTCAAGCTTTGTGAGAGGCAAGTGTCTCTTTGCTCAATCCAGTGAGTTCTGATGACTTCCTCCCTCAGATGGGTGGTACATACTAACTTCCAACCCTGAGTACCTAGTTGCAAGCTCTCTCTCGGGGGAACTTCCTTCTGTGAGATGAGCTGATTCGCGGTCCTTCCCACTTCCACACGGCCTGCACATGGAGTTATGAACATCGTCACTAGACATGTTTGTCAGAAGCTCATGGGACGCAAGGGGCAAGCTGCAGGCCTCAATGGTGCTGTCACTCGGTGCAGTAGAGCAATATTCACGCAACGTCCTGACTTCCAGTGCTGCTACGTTCTCAAGGCCATAAGAACGCAGCTAGTGGAAAGCTGAATTCGGGGCATGCTTCCTTTTGAGAGTTGAGCTCAACGAAGGACCGTCCACCTCGGGTCCCCCTGTGGGTGGAGCTGCTAACATCCTCATGTCAGGTGCAGGGAGACGTTGTGAGAAATGCATGTGGAAACGTCAGGCCTGCCTCACGGCAAGGTGAGTCTGATCTCAGCGATTGCCAATGTCCTTGTTCAATTAGAGTGTAGCTAGGTGCTAACTCCCCTGTATGAGGGGGGAGCAGACATCTGCCTCCCAGGCATACATGACCCTGAGAGTTGAGCTTATGGCCTGTCCCTCCCACATCCTGCCTGCAGGTACACATCGCTCCTAACAGGTCTAGGCTCGATGCGTGACTGAAGTGTTGTGAGAGGTAAGTGGAAAGTCCCGGCCCACAAGACTAGTGCATCCAAGCTCAATCTAGCGTTTCCTAGTATTTCCTGTGTGACCCAGGTGGTACATCCTAAGTGCCATACGAGAGAAGCTAGCTGAACGCCTTATACAAAAGCAACTTACTTCGGAGAGTTGAGCTCACCCTCAGTCCCTCACAGTTGCACACTGCCTGCAGAAAAGGTTTCCGACATCTGCAACAGAGCCGTTTGTCAGAGGCTTGTGAGTCGCAAGTGGAATAAGCAGACCTGGAGGGTGTCTCCAGCTGCAGTGGAGTGGTATTCTGGGTACCTCCTGGCTTAGAACACTGTTACGTTCTCAGTGCCCGAGGAACGCAGCTAGTTGAAAGCTGGCTTGTAGGCGTGCTTCCTTGTGCGAGCTGAGTTCAGGGCAGGACCCTCCCGCATTCTGACTGCCCGTAGACGTAGGTCCCAGCATCCTTATGTTAGGTGCCGGAAGAGGTTGTGTGAAGAGCATGTGGAAGTGACAGGATTCTCCTCAGGTGTATCTGATCTCAATGCAGACATTGCAAACGTCCTTGTTCAATGAGAGTGTAGCTCGGTCCTAGCTCCCATCAAAGTGTCTAGCAGACATCTGCCTGCAAAGCATACACACTTCCGAGAGTTGGGCTTATGGACTGTCCCTCCCACATCCTGCCTGCACGTACACCGCGCTCCTAACAGGCCTAGCCCCGATGCGTGCCTGAAGTGTTGTGAGAGGTAAGTGGAAAGTCCCGGCCCACAAGACTAGTGCATCCAAGCTCAACCCAGCGATTTCCTAGTATTTCCTGTGTGAGCCAGGTGCGACATCCTAAGTGCCATACGAGAGAAGCTAGCTGAACGCCTTGTCCGAAAGCAACTTACTTCGGAGAGTTGAGCTCACCCTCAGTCCCTCACAGTTGCACACTGCCTGCAGAAAGAGTTTCCAACATCTGCACCACAGCCGTTTGTCAGAGGCTTGTGAGACGCAAGTGGAATAAGCAGACCTGGAGGGTGTCTCCAGCTGCAGTGGAGTGGTATTCTGGGTACCTCCTGGCTTAGAACACTGTTACGTTCTCAGTGCCCGAGGAACGCAGCTAGTTGAAAGCTGGCTTGTAGGCGTGCTTCCTTGTGCGAGCTGAGTTCAGGGCAGGACCCTCCCGCATTCTGACTGCCCGTAGACGTAGGTCCCAGCATCCTTATGTTAGGTGCCGGAAGAGGTTGTGTGAAGAGCATGTGGAAGTGACAGGATTCTCCTCAGGTGTATCTGATCTCAATGCAGACATTGCAAACGTCCTTGTTCAATGAGAGTGTAGCTCGGTCCTAGCTCCCATCAAAGTGTCTAGCAGACATCTGCCTGCAAAGCATACACACTTCCGAGAGTTGGGCTTATGGACTGTCCCTCCCACATCCTGCCTGCACGTACACCGCGCTCCTAACAGGCCTAGCCCCGATGCGTGCCTGAAGTGTTGTGAGAGGTAAGTGGAAAGTCCCGGCCCACAAGACTAGTGCATCCAAGCTCAACCCAGCGATTTCCTAGTATTTCCTGTGTGAGCCAGGTGCGACATCCTAAGTGCCATACGAGAGAAGCTAGCTGAACGCCTTGTCCGAAAGCAACTTACTTCGGAGAGTTGAGCTCACCCTCAGTCCCTCACAGTTGCACACTGCCTGCAGAAAGAGTTTCCAACATCTGCACCACAGCCGTTTGTCAGAGGCTTGTGAGACGCAAGTGGAATAAGCAGACCTGGAGGGTGTCTCCAGCTGCAGTGGAGTGGTATTCTGGGTACCTCCTGGCTTAGAACACTGTTACGTTCTCAGTGCCCGAGGAACGCAGCTAGTTGAAAGCTGGCTTGTAGGCGTGCTTCCTTGTGCGAGCTGAGTTCAGGGCAGGACCCTCCCGCATTCTGACTGCCCGTAGACGTAGGTCCCAGCATCCTTATGTTAGGTGCCGGAAGAGGTTGTGTGAAGAGCATGTGGAAGTGACAGGATTCTCCTCAGGTGTATCTGATCTCAATGCAGACATTGCAAACGTCCTTGTTCAATGAGAGTGTAGCTCGGTCCTAGCTCCCATCAAAGTGTCTAGCAGACATCTGCCTGCAAAGCATACACACTTCCGAGAGTTGGGCTTATGGACTGTCCCTCCCACATCCTGCCTGCACGTACACCGCGCTCCTAACAGGCCTAGCCCCGATGCGTGCCTGAAGTGTTGTGAGAGGTAAGTGGAAAGTCCCGGCCCACAAGACTAGTGCATCCAAGCTCAACCCAGCGATTTCCTAGTATTTCCTGTGTGAGCCAGGTGCGACATCCTAAGTGCCATACGAGAGAAGCTAGCTGAACGCCTTGTCCGAAAGCAACTTACTTCGGAGAGTTGAGCTCACCCTCAGTCCCTCACAGTTGCACACTGCCTGCAGAAAGAGTTTCCAACATCTGCACCACAGCCGTTTGTCAGAGGCTTGTGAGACGCAAGTGGAATAAGCAGACCTGGAGGGTGTCTCCAGCTGCAGTGGAGTGGTATTCTGGGTACCTCCTGGCTTAGAACACTGTTACGTTCTCAGTGCCCGAGGAACGCAGCTAGTTGAAAGCTGGCTTGTAGGCGTGCTTCCTTGTGCGAGCTGAGTTCAGGGCAGGACCCTCCCGCATTCTGACTGCCCGTAGACGTAGGTCCCAGCATCCTTATGTTAGGTGCCGGAAGAGGTTGTGTGAAGAGCATGTGGAAGTGACAGGATTCTCCTCAGGTGTATCTGATCTCAATGCAGACATTGCAAACGTCCTTGTTCAATGAGAGTGTAGCTCGGTCCTAGCTCCCATCAAAGTGTCTAGCAGACATCTGCCTGCAAAGCATACACACTTCCGAGAGTTGGGCTTATGGACTGTCCCTCCCACATCCTGCCTGCACGTACACCGCGCTCCTAACAGGCCTAGCCCCGATGCGTGCCTGAAGTGTTGTGAGAGGTAAGTGGAAAGTCCCGGCCCACAAGACTAGTGCATCCAAGCTCAACCCAGCGATTTCCTAGTATTTCCTGTGTGAGCCAGGTGCGACATCCTAAGTGCCATACGAGAGAAGCTAGCTGAACGCCTTGTCCGAAAGCAACTTACTTCGGAGAGTTGAGCTCACCCTCAGTCCCTCACAGTTGCACACTGCCTGCAGAAAGAGTTTCCAACATCTGCACCACAGCCGTTTGTCAGAGGCTTGTGAGACGCAAGTGGAATAAGCAGACCTGGAGGGTGTCTCCAGCTGCAGTGGAGTGGTATTCTGGGTACCTCCTGCTTAGAGTACTGCTACGTTCTCAGTGCCCAGCTAGTTGAAAGAACGCAGCTGGTTGAAAGCTGGCTTGTAGGCATGCTTCCTTGTGCGAGCTGAGGTCAGGGCAGGACCCTCCCACATCCTGACTGCCCGTAGACCTAGGTCCCAGCATCCTTATTTTAGGTGCCGGAAGAGGTTGTGTGAAAAGCATATGGAAGTGACAGGACTCTGCTCAAGTGAATCTGAGTCCAATACAGACATTGCAAACGTCCTTGTTCAATGAGAGTGTAGCTCGGTCCCAGCTCCCATCAATAAGTGTCTAGCAGCCATCTGCCTGGAAAGCGTACACACTTCCGAGAGTTGAGCTTATGGCCTATCACTCCCACATCCTGACTGCCTGTACGGTTCGCTTGTACAGCATTTCATTCTACGCGGCACAGGAGCAGAGAGCACCAATGACTGGCTTGTCAATTTCGCGCCTAGCGGACAGCTGCCTCCAAGGCATGCACACTCCTTTGGGTTGAGCTGATGGCTTCAACCTCCCACATGCTGACCGCCTGTACCCTTTGCAGCCAAGGGATTTTGTTGGACACGGGATTCAAGCTTTGTGAGAGGCAAGTGTCTCTTTGCTCAATCCAGTGACTTCTGATGACTTCCTCCCTCAGATGGGTGGTACATACTAACTTCCAACCCTGAGTACCTAGTTGCAAGCTCTCTCTCGGGGGAACTTCCTTCTGTGAGATGAGCTGATTCGCGGTCCTTCCCACTTCCACACTGCCTGCACATGGAGTTATGAACATCGTCACTAGACATGTTTGTCAGAAGCTCATGGGACGCAAGGGGCAAGCTGCAGGCCTCAATGGTGCTGTCACTCGGTGCAGTAGAGCAATATTCACGCAACGTCCTGACTTCCAGTGCTGCTACGTTCTCACGGCCATAAGAACGCAGCTAGTGGAAAGCTGCATTCGGGGCATGCTTCCTTTTGAGAGTTGAGCTCAACGAAGGACCGTCCACCTCGGGTCCCCCTGTGGGTGGAGCTGCTAACATCCTCATGTCAGGTGCAGGGAGACGTTGTGAGAAATGCCTGTGGAAACGTCAGGCCTGCCCTCACGGCAAGGTGAGTTGAATACAGCGATTGCCAATGTCCTTGTTCAATTAGAGTGTAGCTAGGTTCTAACTCCCCTGTATGAGTGGGGAGCAGACATCTGCCTCCCAGGCATACACGACCCTGAGAGTTGAGCTTATGGCCTGTCCCTCCCACATCCTGCCTACAGGTACAGCTCGCTCCTAACAGGTCTAGGCTCAATGCGTGACTGAAGTGTTGTGAGAGGTAAGTGGAAAGTCCCGGCCCACAAGACTAGTGCATCCAAGCTCAACCCAGCGATTTCCTAGTATTTCCTGTGTGAGCCAGGTGCTACATCCTAAGTGCCATACGAGAGAAGCTAGCTGAACGCCTTGTCCGAAAGCAACTTACTTCGGAGAGTTGAGCTCACCCTCAGTCCCTCACAGTTGCACACTGCCTGCAGAAAGAGTTTCCAACATCTGCACCACAGCCGTTTGTCAGAGGCTTGTGAGACGCAAGTGGAATAAGCAGACCTGGAGGGTGTCTCCAGCTGCAGTGGAGTGGTATTCTGGGTACCTCCTGGCTTAGAACACTGTTACGTTCTCAGTGCCCGAGGAACGCAGCTAGTTGAAAGCTGGCTTGTAGGCGTGCTTCCTTGTGCGAGCTGAGTTCAGGGCAGGACCCTCCCGCATTCTGACTGCCCGTAGACGTAGGTCCCAGCATCCTTATGTTAGGTGCCGGAAGAGGTTGTGTGAAGAGCATGTGGAAGTGACAGGATTCTCCTCAGGTGTATCTGATCTCAATGCAGACATTGCAAACGTCCTTGTTCAATGAGAGTGTAGCTCGGTCCTAGCTCCCATCAAAGTGTCTAGCAGACATCTGCCTGCAAAGCATACACACTTCCGAGAGTTGGGCTTATGGACTGTCCCTCCCACATCCTGCCTGCACGTACACCGCGCTCCTAACAGGCCTAGCCCCGATGCGTGCCTGAAGTGTTGTGAGAGGTAAGTGGAAAGTCCCGGCCCACAAGACTAGTGCATCCAAGCTCAACCCAGCGATTTCCTAGTATTTCCTGTGTGAGCCAGGTGCGACATCCTAAGTGCCATACGAGAGAAGCTAGCTGAACGCCTTGTCCGAAAGCAACTTACTTCGGAGAGTTGAGCTCACCCTCAGTCCCTCACAGTTGCACACTGCCTGCAGAAAGAGTTTCCAACATCTGCACCACAGCCGTTTGTCAGAGGCTTGTGAGACGCAAGTGGAATAAGCAGACCTGGAGGGTGTCTCCAGCTGCAGTGGAGTGGTATTCTGGGTACCTCCTGGCTTAGAACACTGTTACGTTCTCAGTGCCCGAGGAACGCAGCTAGTTGAAAGCTGGCTTGTAGGCGTGCTTCCTTGTGCGAGCTGAGTTCAGGGCAGGACCCTCCCGCATTCTGACTGCCCGTAGACGTAGGTCCCAGCATCCTTATGTTAGGTGCCGGAAGAGGTTGTGTGAAGAGCATGTGGAAGTGACAGGATTCTCCTCAGGTGTATCTGATCTCAATGCAGACATTGCAAACGTCCTTGTTCAATGAGAGTGTAGCTCGGTCCTAGCTCCCATCAAAGTGTCTAGCAGACATCTGCCTGCAAAGCATACACACTTCCGAGAGTTGGGCTTATGGACTGTCCCTCCCACATCCTGCCTGCACGTACACCGCGCTCCTAACAGGCCTAGCCCCGATGCGTGCCTGAAGTGTTGTGAGAGGTAAGTGGAAAGTCCCGGCCCACAAGACTAGTGCATCCAAGCTCAACCCAGCGATTTCCTAGTATTTCCTGTGTGAGCCAGGTGCGACATCCTAAGTGCCATACGAGAGAAGCTAGCTGAACGCCTTGTCCGAAAGCAACTTACTTCGGAGAGTTGAGCTCACCCTCAGTCCCTCACAGTTGCACACTGCCTGCAGAAAGAGTTTCCAACATCTGCACCACAGCCGTTTGTCAGAGGCTTGTGAGACGCAAGTGGAATAAGCAGACCTGGAGGGTGTCTCCAGCTGCAGTGGAGTGGTATTCTGGGTACCTCCTGGCTTAGAACACTGTTACGTTCTCAGTGCCCGAGGAACGCAGCTAGTTGAAAGCTGGCTTGTAGGCGTGCTTCCTTGTGCGAGCTGAGTTCAGGGCAGGACCTCCCGCATTCTGACTGCCCGTAGACGTAGGTCCCAGCATCCTTATGTTAGGTGCCGGAAGAGGTTGTGTGAAGAGCATGTGGAAGTGACAGGATTCTCCTCAGGTGTATCTGATCTCAATGCAGACATTGCAAACGTCCTTGTTCAATGAGAGTGTAGCTCGGTCCTAGCTCCCATCAAAGTGTCTAGCAGACATCTGCCTGCAAAGCATACACACTTCCGAGAGTTGGGCTTATGGACTGTCCCTCCCACATCCTGCCTGCACGTACACCGCGCTCCTAACAGGCCTAGCCCCGATGCGTGCCTGAAGTGTTGTGAGAGGTAAGTGGAAAGTCCCGGCCCACAAGACTAGTGCATCCAAGCTCAACCCAGCGATTTCCTAGTATTTCCTGTGTGAGCCAGGTGCGACATCCTAAGTGCCATACGAGAGAAGCTAGCTGAACGCCTTGTCCGAAAGCAACTTACTTCGGAGAGTTGAGCTCACCCTCAGTCCCTCACAGTTGCACACTGCCTGCAGAAAGAGTTTCCAACATCTGCACCACAGCCGTTTGTCAGAGGCTTGTGAGACGCAAGTGGAATAAGCAGACCTGGAGGGTGTCTCCAGCTGCAGTGGAGTGGTATTCTGGGTACCTCCTGCTTAGAGTACTGCTACGTTCTCAGTGCCCAGCTAGTTGAAAGAACGCAGCTGGTTGAAAGCTGGCTTGTAGGCATGCTTCCTTGTGCGAGCTGAGGTCAGGGCAGGACCCTCCCACATCCTGACTGCCCGTAGACCTAGGTCCCAGCATCCTTATTTTAGGTGCCGGAAGAGGTTGTGTGAAAAGCATATGGAAGTGACAGGACTCTGCTCAAGTGAATCTGAGTCCAATACAGACATTGCAAACGTCCTTGTTCAATGAGAGTGTAGCTCGGTCCCAGCTCCCATCAATAAGTGTCTAGCAGCCATCTGCCTGGAAAGCGTACACACTTCCGAGAGTTGAGCTTATGGCCTATCACTCCCACATCCTGACTGCCTGTACGGTTCGCTTGTACAGCATTTCATTCTACGCGGCACAGGAGCAGAGAGAGCACCAATGACTGGCTTGTCAATTTCGCGCCTAGCGGACAGCTGCCTCCAAGGCATGCACACTCCTTTGGGTTGAGCTGATGGCTTCAACCTCCCACATGCTGACCGCCTGTACCCTTTGCAGCCAAGGGATTTTGTTGGACACGGGATTCAAGCTTTGTGAGAGGCAAGTGTCTCTTTGCTCAATCCAGTGACTTCTGATGACTTCCTCCCTCAGATGGGTGGTACATACTAACTTCCAACCCTGAGTACCTAGTTGCAAGCTCTCTCTCGGGGGAACTTCCTTCTGTGAGATGAGCTGATTCGCGGTCCTTCCCACTTCCACACTGCCTGCACATGGAGTTATGAACATCGTCACTAGACATGTTTGTCAGAAGCTCATGGGACGCAAGGGGCAAGCTGCAGGCCTCAATGGTGCTGTCACTCGGTGCAGTAGAGCAATATTCACGCAACGTCCTGACTTCCAGTGCTGCTACGTTCTCACGGCCATAAGAACGCAGCTAGTGGAAAGCTGCATTGTAGGCGTGCTTCCTTGTGAGAGCTGAGTTCAGGGCAGGACCCTCCCGCATTCTGACTGCCGTAGACGTAGGATCCCAGCATCCTTATGTTAGGTGCCGGAAGAGGTTGTGTGAAGAGCATGTGGAAGTGACAGGATTCTCCTCAGGTGTATCTGATCTCAATGCAGACATTTGCAAACGTCCTTGTTCAATGAGAGTGTAGCCTCGGTCCTAGCTCCCACTCAAAGTGTCTAGCAGACATCTGCCTGCAAAGCATACACACTTCCGAGAGTTGGGCTTATGGACTGTCCCTCCCACATCTGCCTGCCAGTACACCGCGCTCCTAACAGGCTAGCCCCGATGCGTGCCTGAAGTGTTGTGAGAGGTAAGAGGAAAGTCCCGGCCCACAAAGACTAGTGCATCCAAAGCTCAACCCAGCGATTTCTAGTATTTCCTGTGTGAGCCAGGTGCGACATCCTAAGTGCCATACGAGAGAAGCTAGCTGAACGCCTTGTCCGAAAGCAACTTACTTCGGAGAGTTGAGCTCACCCTCAGTCCCTCACAGTTGCACACTGCCTGCAGAAAGAGTTTCCGACATCTGCACCAGAGCCGTTTGTCAGAGGCTTGTGAGACGCAAGTGGAATAAGCAGACCTGGAGGGTGTCTCCAGCTGCAGTGGAGTGGTATTCTGGGAACCTCCTGGCTTAGAATACTGCTACGTTCTCAGTGCCTTAGAACGCAGCTAGTTGAAAGCTGGCTTGTAGGCATGCTTCCTTGTGAGAGCTGAGGTCAGGGCAGGACCGTGCCGCATCCTGACTGCCCGTAGACGTAGGTCCCAGCATCCTTATGTTAGGAGCCAGAAGAGGTTGTGAAAAAGCATGTGGAAGTGACAGGACTCTGCTCAAGTGTATCTGATCTCAATACAGACATTGCAAACGTCCTTGTTCAATGAGAGTGTAGCTCAGTCCTAGATCCCATCAAAGTGTCTAGCAGACATCTGCCTGCAAAGCATACACACTTCCGAGAGTTGGGCTTATGGACTGTCCCTCCCACATCCTGCCTGCACGTACACCGCGCTCCTAACAGGCCTAGCCCCGATGCGTGCCTGAAGTGTTGTGAGAGGTAAGTGGAAAGTCCCGGCCCACAAGACTAGTGCATCCAAGCTCAACCCAGCGATTTCCTAGTATTTCCTGTGTGAGCCAGGTGCTACATCCTAAGTGCCATACGAGAGAAGCTAGCTGAACGCCTTGTCCGAAAGCAACTTACTTCGGAGAGTTGAGCTCACCCTCAGTCCCTCACAGTTGCACACTGCCTGCAGAAAGAGTTTCCAACATCTGCACCACAGCCGTTTGTCAGAGGCTTGTGAGACGCAAGTGGAATAAGCAGACCTGGAGGGTGTCTCCAGCTGCAGTGGAGTGGTATTCTGGGTACCTCCTGGCTTAGAACACTGTTACGTTCTCAGTGCCCGAGGAACGCAGCTAGTTGAAAGCTGGCTTGTAGGCGTGCTTCCTTGTGCGAGCTGAGTTCAGGGCAGGACCCTCCCGCATTCTGACTGCCCGTAGACGTAGGTCCCAGCATCCTTATGTTAGGTGCCGGAAGAGGTTGTGTGAAGAGCATGTGGAAGTGACAGGATTCTCCTCAGGTGTATCTGATCTCAATGCAGACATTGCAAACGTCCTTGTTCAATGAGAGTGTAGCTCGGTCCTAGCTCCCATCAAAGTGTCTAGCAGACATCTGCCTGCAAAGCATACACACTTCCGAGAGTTGGGCTTATGGACTGTCCCTCCCACATCCTGCCTGCACGTACACCGCGCTCCTAACAGGCCTAGCCCCGATGCGTGCCTGAAGTGTTGTGAGAGGTAAGTGGAAAGTCCCGGCCCACAAGACTAGTGCATCCAAGCTCAACCAGCGATTTCCTAGTATTTCCTGTGTGAGCCAGGTGCTACATCCTAAGTGCCATACGAGAGAAGCTAGCTGAACGCCTTGTCCGAAAGCAACTTACTTCGGAGAGTTGAGCTCACCCTCAGTCCCTCACAGTTGCACACTGCCTGCAGAAAGAGTTTCCAACATCTGCACCACAGCCGTTTGTCAGAGGCTTGTGAGACGCAAGTGGAATAAGCAGACCTGGAGGGTGTCTCCAGCTGCAGTGGAGTGGTATTCTGGGTACCTCCTGGCTTAGAACACTGTTACGTTCTCAGTGCCCGAGGAACGCAGCTAGTTGAAAGCTGGCTTGTAGGCGTGCTTCCTTGTGCGAGCTGAGTTCAGGGCAGGACCCTCCCGCATTCTGACTGCCCGTAGACGTAGGTCCCAGCATCCTTATGTTAGGTGCCGGAAGAGGTTGTGTGAAGAGCATGTGGAAGTGACAGGATTCTCCTCAGGTGTATCTGATCTCAATGCAGACATTGCAAACGTCCTTGTTCAATGAGAGTGTAGCTCGGTCCTAGCTCCCATCAAAGTGTCTAGCAGACATCTGCCTGCAAAGCATACACACTTCCGAGAGTTGGGCTTATGGACTGTCCCTCCCACATCCTGCCTGCACGTACACCGCGCTCCTAACAGGCCTAGCCCCGATGCGTGCCTGAAGTGTTGTGAGAGGTAAGTGGAAAGTCCCGGCCCACAAGACTAGTGCATCCAAGCTCAACCCAGCGATTTCCTAGTATTTCCTGTGTGAGCCAGGTGCGACATCCTAAGTGCCATACGAGAGAAGCTAGCTGAACGCCTTGTCCGAAAGCAACTTACTTCGGAGAGTTGAGCTCACCCTCAGTCCCTCACAGTTGCACACTGCCTGCAGAAAGAGTTTCCAACATCTGCACCACAGCCGTTTGTCAGAGGCTTGTGAGACGCAAGTGGAATAAGCAGACCTGGAGGGTGTCTCCAGCTGCAGTGGAGTGGTATTCTGGGTACCTCCTGGCTTAGAACACTGTTACGTTCTCAGTGCCCGAGGAACGCAGCTAGTTGAAAGCTGGCTTGTAGGCGTGCTTCCTTGTGCGAGCTGAGTTCAGGGCAGGACCCTCCCGCATTCTGACTGCCCGTAGACGTAGGTCCCAGCATCCTTATGTTAGGTGCCGGAAGAGGTTGTGTGAAGAGCATGTGGAAGTGACAGGATTCTCCTCAGGTGTATCTGATCTCAATGCAGACATTGCAAACGTCCTTGTTCAATGAGAGTGTAGCTCGGTCCTAGCTCCCATCAAAGTGTCTAGCAGACATCTGCCTGCAAAGCATACACACTTCCGAGAGTTGGGCTTATGGACTGTCCCTCCCACATCCTGCCTGCACGTACACCGCGCTCCTAACAGGCCTAGCCCCGATGCGTGCCTGAAGTGTTGTGAGAGGTAAGTGGAAAGTCCCGGCCCACAAGACTAGTGCATCCAAGCTCAACCCAGCGATTTCCTAGTATTTCCTGTGTGAGCCAGGTGCGACATCCTAAGTGCCATACGAGAGAAGCTAGCTGAACGCCTTGTCCGAAAGCAACTTACTTCGGAGAGTTGAGCTCACCCTCAGTCCCTCACAGTTGCACACTGCCTGCAGAAAGAGTTTCCAACATCTGCACCACAGCCGTTTGTCAGAGGCTTGTGAGACGCAAGTGGAATAAGCAGACCTGGAGGGTGTCTCCAGCTGCAGTGGAGTGGTATTCTGGGTACCTCCTGGCTTAGAACACTGTTACGTTCTCAGTGCCCGAGGAACGCAGCTAGTTGAAAGCTGGCTTGTAGGCGTGCTTCCTTGTGCGAGCTGAGTTCAGGGCAGGACCCTCCCGCATTCTGACTGCCCGTAGACGTAGGTCCCAGCATCCTTATGTTAGGTGCCGGAAGAGGTTGTGTGAAGAGCATGTGGAAGTGACAGGATTCTCCTCAGGTGTATCTGATCTCAATGCAGACATTGCAAACGTCCTTGTTCAATGAGAGTGTAGCTCGGTCCTAGCTCCCATCAAAGTGTCTAGCAGACATCTGCCTGCAAAGCATACACACTTCCGAGAGTTGGGCTTATGGACTGTCCCTCCCACATCCTGCCTGCACGTACACCGCGCTCCTAACAGGCCTAGCCCCGATGCGTGCCTGAAGTGTTGTGAGAGGTAAGTGGAAAGTCCCGGCCCACAAGACTAGTGCATCCAAGCTCAACCCAGCGATTTCCTAGTATTTCCTGTGTGAGCCAGGTGCTACATCCTAAGTGCCATACGAGAGAAGCTAGCTGAACGCCTTGTCCGAAAGCAACTTACTTCGGAGAGTTGAGCTCACCCTCAGTCCCTCACAGTTGCACACTGCCTGCAGAAAGAGTTTCCAACATCTGCACCACAGCCGTTTGTCAGAGGCTTGTGAGACGCAAGTGGAATAAGCAGACCTGGAGGGTGTCTCCAGCTGCAGTGGAGTGGTATTCTGGGTACCTCCTGGCTTAGAACACTGTTACGTTCTCAGTGCCCGAGGAACGCAGCTAGTTGAAAGCTGGCTTGTAGGCGTGCTTCCTTGTGCGAGCTGAGTTCAGGGCAGGACCCTCCCGCATTCTGACTGCCCGTAGACGTAGGTCCCAGCATCCTTATGTTAGGTGCCGGAAGAGGTTGTGTGAAGAGCATGTGGAAGTGACAGGATTCTCCTCAGGTGTATCTGATCTCAATGCAGACATTGCAAACGTCCTTGTTCAATGAGAGTGTAGCTCGGTCCTAGCTCCCATCAAAGTGTCTAGCAGACATCTGCCTGCAAAGCATACACACTTCCGAGAGTTGGGCTTATGGACTGTCCCTCCCACATCCTGCCTGCACGTACACCGCGCTCCTAACAGGCCTAGCCCCGATGCGTGCCTGAAGTGTTGTGAGAGGTAAGTGGAAAGTCCCGGCCCACAAGACTAGTGCATCCAAGCTCAACCCAGCGATTTCCTAGTATTTCCTGTGTGAGCCAGGTGCGACATCCTAAGTGCCATACGAGAGAAGCTAGCTGAACGCCTTGTCCGAAAGCAACTTACTTCGGAGAGTTGAGCTCACCCTCAGTCCCTCACAGTTGCACACTGCCTGCAGAAAGAGTTTCCAACATCTGCACCACAGCCGTTTGTCAGAGGCTTGTGAGACGCAAGTGGAATAAGCAGACCTGGAGGGTGTCTCCAGCTGCAGTGGAGTGGTATTCTGGGTACCTCCTGGCTTAGAACACTGTTACGTTCTCAGTGCCCGAGGAACGCAGCTAGTTGAAAGCTGGCTTGTAGGCGTGCTTCCTTGTGCGAGCTGAGTTCAGGGCAGGACCCTCCCGCATTCTGACTGCCCGTAGACGTAGGTCCCAGCATCCTTATGTTAGGTGCCGGAAGAGGTTGTGTGAAGAGCATGTGGAAGTGACAGGATTCTCCTCAGGTGTATCTGATCTCAATGCAGACATTGCAAACGTCCTTGTTCAATGAGAGTGTAGCTCGGTCCTAGCTCCCATCAAAGTGTCTAGCAGACATCTGCCTGCAAAGCATACACACTTCCGAGAGTTGGGCTTATGGACTGTCCCTCCCACATCCTGCCTGCACGTACACCGCGCTCCTAACAGGCCTAGCCCCGATGCGTGCCTGAAGTGTTGTGAGAGGTAAGTGGAAAGTCCCGGCCCACAAGACTAGTGCATCCAAGCTCAACCCAGCGATTTCCTAGTATTTCCTGTGTGAGCCAGGTGCTACATCCTAAGTGCCATACGAGAGAAGCTAGCTGAACGCCTTGTCCGAAAGCAACTTACTTCGGAGAGTTGAGCTCACCCTCAGTCCCTCACAGTTGCACACTGCCTGCAGAAAGAGTTTCCAACATCTGCACCACAGCCGTTTGTCAGAGGCTTGTGAGACGCAAGTGGAATAAGCAGACCTGGAGGGTGTCTCCAGCTGCAGTGGAGTGGTATTCTGGGTACCTCCTGGCTTAGAACACTGTTACGTTCTCAGTGCCCGAGGAACGCAGCTAGTTGAAAGCTGGCTTGTAGGCGTGCTTCCTTGTGCGAGCTGAGTTCAGGGCAGGACCCTCCCGCATTCTGACTGCCCGTAGACGTAGGTCCCAGCATCCTTATGTTAGGTGCCGGAAGAGGTTGTGTGAAGAGCATGTGGAAGTGACAGGATTCTCCTCAGGTGTATCTGATCTCAATGCAGACATTGCAAACGTCCTTGTTCAATGAGAGTGTAGCTCGGTCCTAGCTCCCATCAAAGTGTCTAGCAGACATCTGCCTGCAAAGCATACACACTTCCGAGAGTTGGGCTTATGGACTGTCCCTCCCACATCCTGCCTGCACGTACACCGCGCTCCTAACAGGCCTAGCCCCGATGCGTGCCTGAAGTGTTGTGAGAGGTAAGTGGAAAGTCCCGGCCCACAAGACTAGTGCATCCAAGCTCAACCCAGCGATTTCCTAGTATTTCCTGTGTGAGCCAGGTGCGACATCCTAAGTGCCATACGAGAGAAGCTAGCTGAACGCCTTGTCCGAAAGCAACTTACTTCGGAGAGTTGAGCTCACCCTCAGTCCCTCACAGTTGCACACTGCCTGCAGAAAGAGTTTCCAACATCTGCACCACAGCCGTTTGTCAGAGGCTTGTGAGACGCAAGTGGAATAAGCAGACCTGGAGGGTGTCTCCAGCTGCAGTGGAGTGGTATTCTGGGTACCTCCTGGCTTAGAACACTGTTACGTTCTCAGTGCCCGAGGAACGCAGCTAGTTGAAAGCTGGCTTGTAGGCGTGCTTCCTTGTGCGAGCTGAGTTCAGGGCAGGACCCTCCCGCATTCTGACTGCCCGTAGACGTAGGTCCCAGCATCCTTATGTTAGGTGCCGGAAGAGGTTGTGTGAAGAGCATGTGGAAGTGACAGGATTCTCCTCAGGTGTATCTGATCTCAATGCAGACATTGCAAACGTCCTTGTTCAATGAGAGTGTAGCTCGGTCCTAGCTCCCATCAAAGTGTCTAGCAGACATCTGCCTGCAAAGCATACACACTTCCGAGAGTTGGGCTTATGGACTGTCCCTCCCACATCCTGCCTGCACGTACACCGCGCTCCTAACAGGCCTAGCCCCGATGCGTGCCTGAAGTGTTGTGAGAGGTAAGTGGAAAGTCCCGGCCCACAAGACTAGTGCATCCAAGCTCAACCCAGCGATTTCCTAGTATTTCCTGTGTGAGCCAGGTGCGACATCCTAAGTGCCATACGAGAGAAGCTAGCTGAACGCCTTGTCCGAAAGCAACTTACTTCGGAGAGTTGAGCTCACCCTCAGTCCCTCACAGTTGCACACTGCCTGCAGAAAGAGTTTCCAACATCTGCACCACAGCCGTTTGTCAGAGGCTTGTGAGACGCAAGTGGAATAAGCAGACCTGGAGGGTGTCTCCAGCTGCAGTGGAGTGGTATTCTGGGTACCTCCTGGCTTAGAACACTGTTACGTTCTCAGTGCCCGAGGAACGCAGCTAGTTGAAAGCTGGCTTGTAGGCGTGCTTCCTTGTGCGAGCTGAGTTCAGGGCAGGACCCTCCCGCATTCTGACTGCCCGTAGACGTAGGTCCCAGCATCCTTATGTTAGGTGCCGGAAGAGGTTGTGTGAAGAGCATGTGGAAGTGACAGGATTCTCCTCAGGTGTATCTGATCTCAATGCAGACATTGCAAACGTCCTTGTTCAATGAGAGTGTAGCTCGGTCCTAGCTCCCATCAAAGTGTCTAGCAGACATCTGCCTGCAAAGCATACACACTTCCGAGAGTTGGGCTTATGGACTGTCCCTCCCACATCCTGCCTGCACGTACACCGCGCTCCTAACAGGCCTAGCCCCGATGCGTGCCTGAAGTGTTGTGAGAGGTAAGTGGAAAGTCCCGGCCCACAAGACTAGTGCATCCAAGCTCAACCCAGCGATTTCCTAGTATTTCCTGTGTGAGCCAGGTGCTACATCCTAAGTGCCATACGAGAGAAGCTAGCTGAACGCCTTGTCCGAAAGCAACTTACTTCGGAGAGTTGAGCTCACCCTCAGTCCCTCACAGTTGCACACTGCCTGCAGAAAGAGTTTCCAACATCTGCACCACAGCCGTTTGTCAGAGGCTTGTGAGACGCAAGTGGAATAAGCAGACCTGGAGGGTGTCTCCAGCTGCAGTGGAGTGGTATTCTGGGTACCTCCTGGCTTAGAACACTGTTACGTTCTCAGTGCCCGAGGAACGCAGCTAGTTGAAAGCTGGCTTGTAGGCGTGCTTCCTTGTGCGAGCTGAGTTCAGGGCAGGACCCTCCCGCATTCTGACTGCCCGTAGACGTAGGTCCCAGCATCCTTATGTTAGGTGCCGGAAGAGGTTGTGTGAAGAGCATGTGGAAGTGACAGGATTCTCCTCAGGTGTATCTGATCTCAATGCAGACATTGCAAACGTCCTTGTTCAATGAGAGTGTAGCTCGGTCCTAGCTCCCATCAAAGTGTCTAGCAGACATCTGCCTGCAAAGCATACACACTTCCGAGAGTTGGGCTTATGGACTGTCCCTCCCACATCCTGCCTGCACGTACACCGCGCTCCTAACAGGCCTAGCCCCGATGCGTGCCTGAAGTGTTGTGAGAGGTAAGTGGAAAGTCCCGGCCCACAAGACTAGTGCATCCAAGCTCAACCCAGCGATTTCCTAGTATTTCCTGTGTGAGCCAGGTGCGACATCCTAAGTGCCATACGAGAGAAGCTAGCTGAACGCCTTGTCCGAAAGCAACTTACTTCGGAGAGTTGAGCTCACCCTCAGTCCCTCACAGTTGCACACTGCCTGCAGAAAGAGTTTCCAACATCTGCACCACAGCCGTTTGTCAGAGGCTTGTGAGACGCAAGTGGAATAAGCAGACCTGGAGGGTGTCTCCAGCTGCAGTGGAGTGGTATTCTGGGTACCTCCTGGCTTAGAACACTGTTACGTTCTCAGTGCCCGAGGAACGCAGCT
>NW_024571012.1:0-8239 GCF_018345385.1 Vulpes lagopus | reverse complement strand
TCTGGAGAGAACTTTTTGATGGGAGCTAGGACCGAGCTAAACTCTCATTGAACAAGGACGTTTGCAATGTCTGCATTGAGATCAGATACACTGAGAGAATCCTGTCACTTCCACATGCTCTTCACACAACCTCTTCCGGCACCTAACATAAGGATGCTGGACCTACTGTCTACGGGCAGTCAGAATGCGGGAGGGTCCTGCCCTGAACTCAGCTCGCACAAGGAAGCACGCCTACAAGCCAGCTTTCAACTAGCTGCGTTCCTCGGGCACTGAGAACGTAACAGTGTTCTAAGCCAGGAGGTACCAGAATACCACTCCACTGCAGCTGGAGACACCCTCCAGGTCTGCTTATTCCACTTGCGTCTCACAAGCCTCTGACAAACGGCTGTGGTGCAGATGTTGGAAACTCTTTCTGCAGGCAGTGTGCAACTGTGAGGGACTGAGGGTGAGCTCAACTCTCCGAAGTAAGTTGCTTTCGGACAAGGCGTTCAGCTAGCTTCTCTCGTATGGCACTTAGGATGTCGCACCTGGCTCACACAGGAAATACTAGGAAATCGCTGGGTTGAGCTTGGATGCACTAGTCTTGTGGGCCGGGACTTTCCACTTACCTCTCACAACACTTCAGGCACGCATCGGGGCTAGGCCTGTTAGGAGCGCGGTGTACGTGCAGGCAGGATGTGGGAGGGACAGTCCATAAGCCCAACTCTCGGAAGTGTGTATGCTTTGCAGGCAGATGTCTGCTAGACACTTTGATGGGAGCTAGGACCGAGCTACACTCTCATTGAACAAGGACGTTTGCAATGTCTGCATTGAGATCAGATACACCTGAGGAGAATCCTGTCACTTCCACATGCTCTTCACACAACCTCTTCCGGCACCTAACATAAGGATGCTGGGACCTACGTCTACGGGCAGTCAGAATGCGGGAGGGTCCTGCCCTGAACTCAGCTCGCACAAGGAAGCACGCCTACAAGCCAGCTTTCAACTAGCTGCGTTCCTCGGGCACTGAGAACGTAACAGTGTTCTAAGCCAGGAGGTACCCAGAATACCACTCCACTGCAGCTGGAGACACCCTCCAGGTCTGCTTATTCCACTTGCGTCTCACAAGCCTCTGACAAACGGCTGTGGTGCAGATGTTGGAAACTCTTTCTGCAGGCAGTGTGCAACTGTGAGGGACTGAGGGTGAGCTCAACTCTCCGAAGTAAGTTGCTTTCGGACAAGGCGTTCAGCTAGCTTCTCTCGTATGGCACTTAGGATGTCGCACCTGGCTCACACAGGAAATACTAGGAAATCGCTGGGTTGAGCTTGGATGCACTAGTCTTGTGGGCCGGGACTTTCCACTTACCTCTCACAACACTTCAGGCACGCATCGGGGCTAGGCCTGTTAGGAGCGCGGTGTACGTGCAGGCAGGATGTGGGAGGGACAGTCCATAAGCCCAACTCTCGGAAGTGTGTATGCTTTGCAGGCAGATGTCTGCTAGACACTTTGATGGGAGCTAGGACCGAGCTACACTCTCATTGAACAAGGACGTTTGCAATGTCTGCATTGAGATCAGATACACCTGAGGAGAATCCTGTCACTTCCACATGCTCTTCACACAACCTCTTCCGGCACCTAACATAAGGATGCTGGGACCTACGTCTACGGGCAGTCAGAATGCGGGAGGGTCCTGCCCTGAACTCAGCTCGCACAAGGAAGCACGCCTACAAGCCAGCTTTCAACTAGCTGCGTTCCTCGGGCACTGAGAACGTAACAGTGTTCTAAGCCAGGAGGTACCCAGAATACCACTCCACTGCAGCTGGAGACACCCTCCAGGTCTGCTTATTCCACTTGCGTCTCACAAGCCTCTGACAAACGGCTGTGGTGCAGATGTTGGAAACTCTTTCTGCAGGCAGTGTGCAACTGTGAGGGACTGAGGGTGAGCTCAACTCTCCGAAGTAAGTTGCTTTCGGACAAGGCGTTCAGCTAGCTTCTCTCGTATGGCACTTAGGATGTCGCACCTGGCTCACACAGGAAATACTAGGAAATCGCTGGGTTGAGCTTGGATGCACTAGTCTTGTGGGCCGGGACTTTCCACTTACCTCTCACAACACTTCAGGCACGCATCGGGGCTAGGCCTGTTAGGAGCGCGGTGTACGTGCAGGCAGGATGTGGGAGGGACAGTCCATAAGCCCAACTCTCGGAAGTGTGTATGCTTTGCAGGCAGATGTCTGCTAGACACTTTGATGGGAGCTAGGACCGAGCTACACTCTCATTGAACAAGGACGTTTGCAATGTCTGCATTGAGATCAGATACACCTGAGGAGAATCCTGTCACTTCCACATGCTCTTCACACAACCTCTTCCGGCACCTAACATAAGGATGCTGGGACCTACGTCTACGGGCAGTCAGAATGCGGGAGGGTCCTGCCCTGAACTCAGCTCGCACAAGGAAGCACGCCTACAAGCCAGCTTTCAACTAGCTGCGTTCCTCGGGCACTGAGAACGTAACAGTGTTCTAAGCCAGGAGGTACCCAGAATACCACTCCACTGCAGCTGGAGACACCCTCCAGGTCTGCTTATTCCACTTGCGTCTCACAAGCCTCTGACAAACGGCTGTGGTGCAGATGTTGGAAACTCTTTCTGCAGGCAGTGTGCAACTGTGAGGGACTGAGGGTGAGCTCAACTCTCCGAAGTAAGTTGCTTTCGGACAAGGCGTTCAGCTAGCTTCTCTCGTATGGCACTTAGGATGTCGCACCTGGCTCACACAGGAAATACTAGGAAATCGCTGGGTTGAGCTTGGATGCACTAGTCTTGTGGGCCGGGACTTTCCACTTACCTCTCACAACACTTCAGGCACGCATCGGGGCTAGGCCTGTTAGGAGCGCGGTGTACGTGCAGGCAGGATGTGGGAGGGACAGTCCATAAGCCCAACTCTCGGAAGTGTGTATGCTTTGCAGGCAGATGTCTGCTAGACACTTTGATGGGAGCTAGGACCGAGCTACACTCTCATTGAACAAGGACGTTTGCAATGTCTGCATTGAGATCAGATACACCTGAGGAGAATCCTGTCACTTCCACATGCTCTTCACACAACCTCTTCCGGCACCTAACATAAGGATGCTGGGACCTACGTCTACGGGCAGTCAGAATGCGGGAGGGTCCTGCCCTGAACTCAGCTCGCACAAGGAAGCACGCCTACAAGCCAGCTTTCAACTAGCTGCGTTCCTCGGGCACTGAGAACGTAACAGTGTTCTAAGCCAGGAGGTACCCAGAATACCACTCCACTGCAGCTGGAGACACCCTCCAGGTCTGCTTATTCCACTTGCGTCTCACAAGCCTCTGACAAACGGCTGTGGTGCAGATGTTGGAAACTCTTTCTGCAGGCAGTGTGCAACTGTGAGGGACTGAGGGTGAGCTCAACTCTCCGAAGTAAGTTGCTTTCGGACAAGGCGTTCAGCTAGCTTCTCTCGTATGGCACTTAGGATGTCGCACCTGGCTCACACAGGAAATACTAGGAAATCGCTGGGTTGAGCTTGGATGCACTAGTCTTGTGGGCCGGGACTTTCCACTTACCTCTCACAACACTTCAGGCACGCATCGGGGCTAGGCCTGTTAGGAGCGCGGTGTACGTGCAGGCAGGATGTGGGAGGGACAGTCCATAAGCCCAACTCTCGGAAGTGTGTATGCTTTGCAGGCAGATGTCTGCTAGACACTTTGATGGGAGCTAGGACCGAGCTACACTCTCATTGAACAAGGACGTTTGCAATGTCTGCATTGAGATCAGATACACTGAGGAGAATCCTGTCACTTCCACATGCTCTTCACACAACCTCTTCCGGCACCTAACATAAGGATGCTGGGACCTACGTCTACGGGCAGTCAGAATGCGGGAGGGTCCTGCCCTGAACTCAGCTCGCACAAGGAAGCACGCCTACAAGCCAGCTTTCAACTAGCTGCGTTCCTCGGGCACTGAGAACGTAACAGTGTTCTAAGCCAGGAGGTACCCAGAATACCACTCCACTGCAGCTGGAGACACCCTCCAGGTCTGCTTATTCCACTTGCGTCTCACAAGCCTCTGACAAACGGCTGTGGTGCAGATGTTGGAAACTCTTTCTGCAGGCAGTGTGCAACTGTGAGGGACTGAGGGTGAGCTCAACTCTCCGAAGTAAGTTGCTTTCGGACAAGGCGTTCAGCTAGCTTCTCTCGTATGGCACTTAGGATGTAGCACCTGGCTCACACAGGAAATACTAGGAAATCGCTGGGTTGAGCTTGGATGCACTAGTCTTGTGGGCCGGGACTTTCCACTTACCTCTCACAACACTTCAGGCACGCATCGGGGCTAGGCCTGTTAGGAGCGCGGTGTACGTGCAGGCAGGATGTGGGAGGGACAGTCCATAAGCCCAACTCTCGGAAGTGTGTATGCTTTGCAGGCAGATGTCTGCTAGACACTTTGATGGGAGCTAGGACCGAGCTACACTCTCATTGAACAAGGACGTTTGCAATGTCTGCATTGAGATCAGATACACCTGAGGAGAATCCTGTCACTTCCACATGCTCTTCACACAACCTCTTCCGGCACCTAACATAAGGATGCTGGGACCTACGTCTACGGGCAGTCAGAATGCGGGAGGGTCCTGCCCTGAACTCAGCTCGCACAAGGAAGCACGCCTACAAGCCAGCTTTCAACTAGCTGCGTTCCTCGGGCACTGAGAACGTAACAGTGTTCTAAGCCAGGAGGTACCCAGAATACCACTCCACTGCAGCTGGAGACACCCTCCAGGTCTGCTTATTCCACTTGCGTCTCACAAGCCTCTGACAAACGGCTGTGGTGCAGATGTTGGAAACTCTTTCTGCAGGCAGTGTGCAACTGTGAGGGACTGAGGGTGAGCTCAACTCTCCGAAGTAAGTTGCTTTCGGACAAGGCGTTCAGCTAGCTTCTCTCGTATGGCACTTAGGATGTCGCACCTGGCTCACACAGGAAATACTAGGAAATCGCTGGGTTGAGCTTGGATGCACTAGTCTTGTGGGCCGGGACTTTCCACTTACCTCTCACAACACTTCAGGCACGCATCGGGGCTAGGCCTGTTAGGAGCGCGGTGTACGTGCAGGCAGGATGTGGGAGGGACAGTCCATAAGCCCAACTCTCGGAAGTGTGTATGCTTTGCAGGCAGATGTCTGCTAGACACTTTGATGGGAGCTAGGACCGAGCTACACTCTCATTGAACAAGGACGTTTGCAATGTCTGCATTGAGATCAGATACACCTGAGGAGAATCCTGTCACTTCCACATGCTCTTCACACAACCTCTTCCGGCACCTAACATAAGGATGCTGGGACCTACGTCTACGGGCAGTCAGAATGCGGGAGGGTCCTGCCCTGAACTCAGCTCGCACAAGGAAGCACGCCTACAAGCCAGCTTTCAACTAGCTGCGTTCCTCGGGCACTGAGAACGTAACAGTGTTCTAAGCCAGGAGGTACCCAGAATACCACTCCACTGCAGCTGGAGACACCCTCCAGGTCTGCTTATTCCACTTGCGTCTCACAAGCCTCTGACAAACGGCTGTGGTGCAGATGTTGGAAACTCTTTCTGCAGGCAGTGTGCAACTGTGAGGGACTGAGGGTGAGCTCAACTCTCCGAAGTAAGTTGCTTTCGGACAAGGCGTTCAGCTAGCTTCTCTCGTATGGCACTTAGGATGTCGCACCTGGCTCACACAGGAAATACTAGGAAATCGCTGGGTTGAGCTTGGATGCACTAGTCTTGTGGGCCGGGACTTTCCACTTACCTCTCACAACACTTCAGGCACGCATCGGGGCTAGGCCTGTTAGGAGCGCGGTGTACGTGCAGGCAGGATGTGGGAGGGACAGTCCATAAGCCCAACTCTCGGAAGTGTGTATGCTTTGCAGGCAGATGTCTGCTAGACACTTTGATGGGAGCTAGGACCGAGCTACACTCTCATTGAACAAGGACGTTTGCAATGTCTGCATTGAGATCAGATACACCTGAGGAGAATCCTGTCACTTCCACATGCTCTTCACACAACCTCTTCCGGCACCTAACATAAGGATGCTGGGACCTACGTCTACGGGCAGTCAGAATGCGGGAGGGTCCTGCCCTGAACTCAGCTCGCACAAGGAAGCACGCCTACAAGCCAGCTTTCAACTAGCTGCGTTCCTCGGGCACTGAGAACGTAACAGTGTTCTAAGCCAGGAGGTACCCAGAATACCACTCCACTGCAGCTGGAGACACCCTCCAGGTCTGCTTATTCCACTTGCGTCTCACAAGCCTCTGACAAACGGCTGTGGTGCAGATGTTGGAAACTCTTTCTGCAGGCAGTGTGCAACTGTGAGGGACTGAGGGTGAGCTCAACTCTCCGAAGTAAGTTGCTTTCGGACAAGGCGTTCAGCTAGCTTCTCTCGTATGGCACTTAGGATGTCGCACCTGGCTCACACAGGAAATACTAGGAAATCGCTGGGTTGAGCTTGGATGCACTAGTCTTGTGGGCCGGGACTTTCCACTTACCTCTCACAACACTTCAGGCACGCATCGGGGCTAGGCCTGTTAGGAGCGCGGTGTACGTGCAGGCAGGATGTGGGAGGGACAGTCCATAAGCCCAACTCTCGGAAGTGTGTATGCTTTGCAGGCAGATGTCTGCTAGACACTTTGATGGGAGCTAGGACCGAGCTACACTCTCATTGAACAAGGACGTTTGCAATGTCTGCATTGAGATCAGATACACCTGAGGAGAATCCTGTCACTTCCACATGCTCTTCACACAACCTCTTCCGGCACCTAACATAAGGATGCTGGGACCTACGTCTACGGGCAGTCAGAATGCGGGAGGGTCCTGCCCTGAACTCAGCTCGCACAAGGAAGCACGCCTACAAGCCAGCTTTCAACTAGCTGCGTTCCTCGGGCACTGAGAACGTAACAGTGTTCTAAGCCAGGAGGTACCCAGAATACCACTCCACTGCAGCTGGAGACACCCTCCAGGTCTGCTTATTCCACTTGCGTCTCACAAGCCTCTGACAAACGGCTGTGGTGCAGATGTTGGAAACTCTTTCTGCAGGCAGTGTGCAACTGTGAGGGACTGAGGGTGAGCTCAACTCTCCGAAGTAAGTTGCTTTCGGACAAGGCGTTCAGCTAGCTTCTCTCGTATGGCACTTAGGATGTCGCACCTGGCTCACACAGGAAATACTAGGAAATCGCTGGGTTGAGCTTGGATGCACTAGTCTTGTGGGCCGGGACTTTCCACTTACCTCTCACAACACTTCAGGCACGCATCGGGGCTAGGCCTGTTAGGAGCGCGGTGTACGTGCAGGCAGGATGTGGGAGGGACAGTCCATAAGCCCAACTCTCGGAAGTGTGTATGCTTTGCAGGCAGATGTCTGCTAGACACTTTGATGGGAGCTAGGACCGAGCTACACTCTCATTGAACAAGGACGTTTGCAATGTCTGCATTGAGATCAGATACACCTGAGGAGAATCCTGTCACTTCCACATGCTCTTCACACAACCTCTTCCGGCACCTAACATAAGGATGCTGGGACCTACGTCTACGGGCAGTCAGAATGCGGGAGGGTCCTGCCCTGAACTCAGCTCGCACAAGGAAGCACGCCTACAAGCCAGCTTTCAACTAGCTGCGTTCCTCGGGCACTGAGAACGTAACAGTGTTCTAAGCCAGGAGGTACCCAGAATACCACTCCACTGCAGCTGGAGACACCCTCCAGGTCTGCTTATTCCACTTGCGTCTCACAAGCCTCTGACAAACGGCTGTGGTGCAGATGTTGGAAACTCTTTCTGCAGGCAGTGTGCAACTGTGAGGGACTGAGGGTGAGCTCAACTCTCCGAAGTAAGTTGCTTTCGGACAAGGCGTTCAGCTAGCTTCTCTCGTATGGCACTTAGGATGTCGCACCTGGCTCACACAGGAAATACTAGGAAATCGCTGGGTTGAGCTTGGATGCACTAGTCTTGTGGGCCGGGACTTTCCACTTACCTCTCACAACACTTCAGGCACGCATCGGGGCTAGGCCTGTTAGGAGCGCGGTGTACGTGCAGGCAGGATGTGGGAGGGACAGTCCATAAGCCCAACTCTCGGAAGTGTGTATGCTTTGCAGGCAGATGTCTGCTAGACACTTTGATGGGAGCTAGGACCGAGCTACACTCTCATTGAACAAGGACGTTTGCAATGTCTGCATTGAGATCAGATACACCTGAGGAGAATCCTGTCACTTCCACATGCTCTTCACACAACCTCT
>NW_024571011.1:0-10213 GCF_018345385.1 Vulpes lagopus | reverse complement strand
GCTACTAACAGGCCTAGCCCCGATGCGTGACTGAAGTGTTGTGAGAGGTAAGTGGAAAGTCCCGGCCCACAAGACTAGTGCATCCAAGCTCAATCTAGCGGTTTCCTAGTATTTATTGTGTGAGCAAGGTGCTACATCCTAAGTGCCATACGAGAGAAGCTAGCTGAACGCCTTGTCCAAAAGCAACATCCTTCGGAGAGTTGAGCGGACCCTCAGTCCCTCACAGTTGCACACTGCCTGCAAAAAGAGTTTCCAACATCTGCACCAGAGCCGTTTGTCAGAGGCTTGTGAGACGCAAGTGGAATAAGCAGACCTGGAGGGTGTCTCCAGCGGCACTGGATTGGTATTCTGGGAACCTCCTGTCTTAGAATACTGCTACGTTCTCAGTTCCCTAAGAACGCAGCTAGATGAAAGCTGGTTTGAAGGCATGCTTCCTTGTGCGAGCTGTGGTCAGGGCAGGACCCTCCCGCATCCTGACTGCACGTCGAATTAAGTCCCAGAATCCTTATGTTAGGCGCCGAAAGAGGTTGTGTGTAAATCATGTGGGAGTGCCAGGACTCTGCTCAAGTGAATCTGAGTCCAATACAGACATTGCAAACGTCCTTGTTCAATGAGAGTGTAGCTGGGTCCTAGAACCCATCAAAAAGTGTCTTCCAGACATCTGCCTGCAAAGCATACACATTTCCGAGAGTTGAGCTTATGGACTGTCCCTCCCACATCCTGCCTGCAGGTACACCCCGCTGCTAATACGCCTATCCCCGATGCGTGCCTGAAGTGTTGTGAGAAGTAAGTGGAGACTCCCCGCCCACAAGACTAGTGCATCCAAGCTCAACCCAGCGATTTCCTAGTATTTCCTGTTTGCCCAGGTCCTACATCCTAAGTGTCATAAGAGCGAAGCTAGCTGAACGCCTTGTCCAAAAGCAACTGACTTCGGAGAGTTGAGCTCACCCTCAGTCCCTCACAGTTGCACACTGCCTGCAGAAAGACTTTCCAACATCTGCATCAGTGCCGTTTGTCAGAGGCTTGTGAGACGCAAGTGGAATAAGCAGACCTGGAGGGTGTCTCCAGCTGCAGTGGAGTGGTATTCTGGGAACCTCCTGGCTCAGAATACTGCTACGTTCTCAGTTCCCTAGGAACGCAGCTAGTTGAAAGCTGGTTTGTAGGCATGCTTCCTTGTGCGAGCTGTGGTCGGGGCAGGACCCTCCCGCATCCTGACTGCACGTCGACTTAGGTCCCAGCATCCTTATGTTAGGCGCCGGAAGAGGTTGTGTGAAAAGCATGTGGAAGTGACAGGACTCTGCTAAAGTGAATCTGAGTCCAATACAGACATTGCAAACGTCCTTGTTCAATGAGAGTGTATCTCGGTCCTAGCACCCATCAAAAAGTGTCTTCCAGACATCTGCCTGCAGAGCATACACAGTTCCCAGAGTAGAGCTTATGGACTGTCCCTCCCACATCCTGCCTGCAGGTACACCGCGCTCCTAACAGGCCTAGCCCCGATGCGTGCCTGAAGTGTTGTGAGAGGTAAGTGGAAAGTCCCGGCCCACAAGACTAGTGCATCCAAGCTCAATCCAGCGATTTCCTAGTATTTCCTGTGTGAGCCAGGTGCGACATCCTAAGTGCCATACGAGAGAAGCTAGCTGAACGCCTTGTCCAAAAGCAACTTACTTCGGAGAGTTGAGCTCACCCTCAGTCCCTCACAGTTGCACACTGCCTGCAGAAAGAGTTTCCAACATCTGCACCAGAGCCGTTTGTCAGAGGCTTGTGAGACGCAAGTGGAATAAGCAGACCTGGAGGGTGTCTCCAGCTGCAGTGGAGTGGTATTCTGGGTACCTCCTGGCTTAGAATACTGCTACGTTCTCAGTGCCCTAGAACGCAGCTAGTTGAAAGCTGGCTTGTAGGCATGCTTCCTTGTGCGAGCTGAGCTCAGGGCAGGACCCTCCCGCATCCTGCCTGCCCGTAGACAAAGGTCCCAGCATCCTAAAGTTAGGCGCCTGAAGAGGTTGTGTGAAAAGCAGGTGGAAGTGAACGGACTGTGCTCAAGTGAATCTGAGTCCAATACACACATTGCAAACGTCCTTCTTCAATGAGAGTGGAGCTCGGTCCTAGCACCCATCAATAGTGTCTTCCCGACATCTGCCTGCAAAGCATACACACTCCCGAGAGTTGAGCTTATAGGACTGTACCTCCCACATCCTGCCTGCTGGTACACCAGGCTCCTAACAAGCCTAGCCCCGATGCGTGCCTGAAGTGTTGTGATGAGTAAGTGGAAAGTCCTGGCCCACAACACTAGTGCATCCAAGCTCAATCTAGCGGTTTTCTAGTATTTCCTGTGTGAGCCAGGTGCTACATCCTAAGTGCCATACGAGAGAAGCTAGCTGAACGCCTTGTCCAAAGCAACTTTCTTCGGAGAGTTGAGCTGACCCTCAGTCCCTCACAGTTGCACACTGCCTGCAGAAAGAGTTTCCAACATCTGCACCAGAGCCGTTTGTCAGAGGCTTGTGAGACGCAAGTGGAATAAGCAGACCTGGACGGTGTCTCCAGCTGCAGTGGAGTGGTATTCTGGGTACCTCCTGGCTTAGAGTACTACTACGTTCTCAGTGCCCTAGGAACGCAGCTAGTTGAAAGCTGGCTTGTAGGCATGCTTCCTTGTGCGAGCTGAGGTCAGGGCAGGACCCTCCCGCATCCTGACTGCCCGTAGACGTAGGTCCCAGCATCCTTATGTTAGGCGCCAGAAGAGGTTGTGTGAAAGCATGTGGAAGTGACAGGATTCTCCTCAAGTGTATCTGATCTCAATACAGACATTGCAAACGTCCTTGTTCAATGAGAGTGTAGCTCGGTCCTAGCTCCCATCAAAGTGTCTAGCAGACATCTGCCTGCAAAGCATACACACTTCCGAGAGTTGAGCTTATGGACTGTCCCTCCCACATCCTGCCTGCAGGTACACCGCGCTCCTAACAGGCCTAGCCCCGATGCGTGCCTGAAGTGTTGTGAGAGGTAAGTGGAATCTCCCGGCCCACAAGACTAGTGCATCCAAGCTCAATCCAGCGAATTCCTAGTATTTCCTGTGTGAGCCAGGTGCGCATCCTAAGTGCCATACGAGAGAAGCTAGCTGAACGCCTTGTCCGAAAGCAACTTACTTCGGAGAGTTGAGCTCACCCTCAGTCCCTCACAGTTGCACACTGCCTGCAGAAAGAGTTTCCAACATCTGCACCACAGCCGTTTGTCAGAGGCTTGTGAGACGCAAGTGGAATAAGCAGACCTGGAGGTGTCTCCAGCTGCAGTGGAGTGGTATTCTGGGTACCTCCTGGCTTAGAACACTGTTACGTTCTCAGTGCCCGAGGAACGCAGCTAGTTGAAAGCTGGCTTGTAGGCGTGCTTCCTTGTGCGAGCTGAGTTCAGGGCAGGACCCTCCCGCATTCTGACTGCCCGTAGACGTAGGTCCCAGCATCCTTATGTTAGGCGCCTGAAGAGGTTGTGTGAAAAGCAGGTGGAAGTGAACGGACTGTGCTCAAGTGAATCTGAGTCCAATACACACATTGCAAACGTCCTTCTTCAATGAGAGTGGAGCTCGGTCCTAGCACCCATCAATAAGTGTCTTCCCGACATCTGCCTGCAAAGCATACACACTCCCGAGAGTTGAGCTTATAGACTGTACCTCCCACATCCTGCCTGCTGGTACACCAGGCTCCTAACAAGCCTAGCCCCGATGCGTGCCTGAAGTGTTGTGATGGATAAGTGGAAAGTCCTGGCCCACAACACTAGTGCATCCAAGCTCAATCTAGCGGTTTTTTAGTATTTCCTGTGTGAGCCAGGTGGTACATCCTAATTGCCATACGAGAGAAGCTAGCTGAACGCCTTGTCCAAAGGCAACTTTCTTCGGAGAGTTGAGGTGACCCTCAGTCCCTCACAGTTGCACACTGCCTGCAGAAAAATTTTCCAACATCTGCACCAGAGCCGTTTGTCAGAGGCTTGTGAGACGCAAGTGGAATAAGCAGACCTGGAGGGTGTCTCCAGCTGCAGTGGAGTGGTATTCTGGGTACCTCCTGGTTTAGAGTACTGCTAAGTTCTCAGTGCCCTACTTACGCAGCTAGTTGAAAGCTGGCTTGTAGGCATGCTTCCTTGTGCGAGCTGAGGTCAGGGCAGGACCCTCCCGCATCCTGACTGCCGTAGACCTAGGTCCCAGCATCCTTATGTTAGGCGCCAGAAGAGGTTGTGGAAAAGCATGTGGAAGTGACAGGATTCTCCTCAAGTGTATCTGATCTCAATACAGACATTGCAAACGTCCTTGTTCAATGAGAGTGTAGCTCGGTCCTAGCTCCCATCAAAGTGTCTAGCAGACATCTGCCTGCAAAGCATACACACTTCCGAGAGTTGAGCTTATGGACTGTCCCTCCCACATCCTGCCTGCAGGTACACCGCGCTCCTAACAGGCCTAGCCCCGATGCGTGCCTGAAGTGTTGTGAGAGGTAAGTGGAATCTCCCGGCCCACAAGACTAGTGCATCCAAGCTCAACCAGCGATTTCCTAGTATTTCCTGTGTGAGCCAGGTGCTACATCCTAAGTGCCATACGAGAGAAGCTAGCTGAACGCCTTGTCCGAAAGCAACTTACTTCGGAGAGTTGAGCTCACCCTCAGTCCCTCACAGTTGCACACTGCCTGCAGAAAGAGTTTCCAACATCTGCACCACAGCCGTTTGTCAGAGGCTTGTGAGACGCAAGTGGAATAAGCAGACCTGGAGGGTGTCTCCAGCTGCAGTGGAGTGGTATTCTGGGTACCTCCTGGCTTAGAACACTGTTACGTTCTCAGTGCCCGAGGAACGCAGCTAGTTGAAAGCTGGCTTGTAGGCGTGCTTCCTTGTGCGAGCTGAGTTCAGGGCAGGACCCTCCCGCATTCTGACTGCCCGTAGACTTAGGTCCCAGCATCCTTATGTTAGGTGCCGGAAGAGGTTGTGTGAAGAGCATGTGGAAGTGACAGGATTCTCCTCAGGTGTATCTGATCTCAATGCAGACATTGCAAACGTCCTTGTTCAATGAGAGTGTAGCTCGGTCCTAGCTCCCATCAAAGTGTCTAGCAGACATCTGCCTGCAAAGCATACACACTTCCGAGAGTTGGGCTTATGGACTGTCCCTCCCACATCCTGCCTGCACGTACACCGCGCTCCTAACAGGCCTAGCCCCGATGCGTGCCTGAAGTGTTGTGAGAGGTAAGTGGAAAGTCCCGGCCCACAAGACTAGTGCATCCAAGCTCAACCAGCGATTTCCTAGTATTTCCTGTGTGAGCCAGGTGCTACATCCTAAGTGCCATACGAGAGAAGCTAGCTGAACGCCTTGTCCGAAAGCAACTTACTTCGGAGAGTTGAGCTCACCCTCAGTCCCTCACAGTTGCACACTGCCTGCAGAAAGAGTTTCCAACATCTGCACCACAGCCGTTTGTCAGAGGCTTGTGAGACGCAAGTGGAATAAGCAGACCTGGAGGGTGTCTCCAGCTGCAGTGGAGTGGTATTCTGGGTACCTCCTGGCTTAGAACACTGTTACGTTCTCAGTGCCCGAGGAACGCAGCTAGTTGAAAGCTGGCTTGTAGGCGTGCTTCCTTGTGCGAGCTGAGTTCAGGGCAGGACCCTCCCGCATTCTGACTGCCCGTAGACGTAGGTCCCAGCATCCTTATGTTAGGTGCCGGAAGAGGTTGTGTGAAGAGCATGTGGAAGTGACAGGATTCTCCTCAGGTGTATCTGATCTCAATGCAGACATTGCAAACGTCCTTGTTCAATGAGAGTGTAGCTCGGTCCTAGCTCCCATCAAAGTGTCTAGCAGACATCTGCCTGCAAAGCATACACACTTCCGAGAGTTGGGCTTATGGACTGTCCCTCCCACATCCTGCCTGCACGTACACCGCGCTCCTAACAGGCCTAGCCCCGATGCGTGCCTGAAGTGTTGTGAGAGGTAAGTGGAAAGTCCCGGCCCACAAGACTAGTGCATCCAAGCTCAACCCAGCGATTTCCTAGTATTTCCTGTGTGAGCCAGGTGCGACATCCTAAGTGCCATACGAGAGAAGCTAGCTGAACGCCTTGTCCGAAAGCAACTTACTTCGGAGAGTTGAGCTCACCCTCAGTCCCTCACAGTTGCACACTGCCTGCAGAAAGAGTTTCCAACATCTGCACCACAGCCGTTTGTCAGAGGCTTGTGAGACGCAAGTGGAATAAGCAGACCTGGAGGGTGTCTCCAGCTGCAGTGGAGTGGTATTCTGGGTACCTCCTGGCTTAGAACACTGTTACGTTCTCAGTGCCCGAGGAACGCAGCTAGTTGAAAGCTGGCTTGTAGGCGTGCTTCCTTGTGCGAGCTGAGTTCAGGGCAGGACCCTCCCGCATTCTGACTGCCCGTAGACGTAGGTCCCAGCATCCTTATGTTAGGTGCCGGAAGAGGTTGTGTGAAGAGCATGTGGAAGTGACAGGATTCTCCTCAGGTGTATCTGATCTCAATGCAGACATTGCAAACGTCCTTGTTCAATGAGAGTGTAGCTCGGTCCTAGCTCCCATCAAAGTGTCTAGCAGACATCTGCCTGCAAAGCATACACACTTCCGAGAGTTGGGCTTATGGACTGTCCCTCCCACATCCTGCCTGCACGTACACCGCGCTCCTAACAGGCCTAGCCCCGATGCGTGCCTGAAGTGTTGTGAGAGGTAAGTGGAAAGTCCCGGCCCACAAGACTAGTGCATCCAAGCTCAACCCAGCGATTTCCTAGTATTTCCTGTGTGAGCCAGGTGCTACATCCTAAGTGCCATACGAGAGAAGCTAGCTGAACGCCTTGTCCGAAAGCAACTTACTTCGGAGAGTTGAGCTCACCCTCAGTCCCTCACAGTTGCACACTGCCTGCAGAAAGAGTTTCCAACATCTGCACCACAGCCGTTTGTCAGAGGCTTGTGAGACGCAAGTGGAATAAGCAGACCTGGAGGGTGTCTCCAGCTGCAGTGGAGTGGTATTCTGGGTACCTCCTGGCTTAGAACACTGTTACGTTCTCAGTGCCCGAGGAACGCAGCTAGTTGAAAGCTGGCTTGTAGGCGTGCTTCCTTGTGCGAGCTGAGTTCAGGGCAGGACCCTCCCGCATTCTGACTGCCCGTAGACGTAGGTCCCAGCATCCTTATGTTAGGTGCCGGAAGAGGTTGTGTGAAGAGCATGTGGAAGTGACAGGATTCTCCTCAAGTGTATCTGATCTCAATGCAGACATTGCAAAGGTCCTTGTTCAATGAGAGTGTAGCTCGGTCCTAGCTCCCATCAAAGTGTCTAGCAGACATCTGCCTGCAAAGCATACACACTTCCGAGAGTTGAGCTTATGGACAGTCCCTCCCACATCCTGCCTGCACCTACACCGCGCTCCTAAGAGGCCTAGCCCCGATGCGTGCCTGAAGTGTTGTGAGAGGTAAGTGGAAAGTCCCGGCCCACAAGACTAGTGCATCCAAGCTCAACCCAGCGATTTCCTAGTATTTCCTGTGTGAGCCAGGTGCGACATCCTAAGTGCCATACGAGAGAAGCTAGCTGAACGCCTTGTCCGAAAGCAACTTACTTCGGAGAGTTGAGCTCACCCTCCGTCCCTCACAGTTGCACACTGCCTGCAGAAAGAGTTTCCAACATCTGCACCACAGCCGTTTGTCAGAGGCTTGTGAGACGCAAGTGGAATAAGCAGACCTGGAGGGTGTCTCCAGCTGCAGTGGAGTGGTATTCTGGGTACCTCCTGGCTTAGAACACTGTTACGTTCTCAGTGCCCGAGGAACGCAGCTATTTTAAAGCTGGCATGTAGGCGTGCTTCCTTGTGCGAGCTGAGTTAAGAGCAAGACCCTCCCGCATTCTGACTGCCTGTAGACGTAGGTCCCAGCATCCTTATGTTAGGTGCCGGAAGGGGTTGTGTGAAGAGCATGTGGAAGTGACAGGATTCTCCTCAAGTGTATCTGATCTCAATGCAGACATTGCCAACGTCCTTGTTCAATGAGAGTGTAGCTCGGTCCTAGCTCCCATCAAAGTGTCTAGTATGGGTGGGGCCACAGAGGGAGGACAGGGCGAGGTTGTGGGTTTGGGTCCTGGCGCCCTCCACCCACCCCGGGGTCTCTTTCCCCCTTCCTCCTCCTCCTCCTCCACCCCCCCCTTCCTCCTCCGCCCGCCCACGGGGCCCCCCTCACCTTCCCGCTCGCCCCTATTGTTCCGCCCCCGGCCTTCCGCCCTTCCCCTTCCCGCCCGCTCCCCTTTTCCCCTCAGTCGCCTCGCGCCTGCAGTTTTTGGCTTTCACCCCCACCAGTGACCAAAGACTTGACCACTCAAAGTCCAGCTCCCCGGAACACTGCTCGACATGGACACCGGTGTGATTGAAGGTGGATTAAATGTCACTCTCACCATCCGGCTACTTATGCATGGAAAGGAAGTTGGCAGTATCATCGGAAAGAAAGGAGAATCAGTTAAGAAGATGCGTGAGGAGAGTGGTGCACGTATCAACATCTCAGAAGGGAATTGTCCTGAGAGAATTATCACTTTGGCTGGACCCACTAACGCCATCTTCAAAGCCTTCGCTATGATCATTGACAAACTGGAAGAGGACATCAGCAGCTCTATGACCAATAGCACAGCTGCCAGTAGACCCCCAGTTACCCTGAGGCTGGTGGTCCCTGCTAGTCAGTGTGGCTCTCTCATTGGGAAAGGTGGTTGCAAGATCAAGGAAATACGAGAGAGTACAGGGGCTCAGGTTCAGGTGGCAGGGGATATGCTCCCCAACTCAACTGAGCGGGCCATCACTATTGCTGGCATTCCGCAATCCATCATTGAGTGTGTGAAACAGATCTGCGTGGTCATGTTGGAGTCCCCCCCGAAGGGCGTGACCATCCCGTACCGGCCCAAGCCGTCCAGTTCTCCAGTCATCTTTGCAGGTGGTCAGGACAGGTACAGCACAGGCAGCGACAGTGCGAGCTTTCCCCACACCACCCCGTCCATGTGCCTCAACCCTGACCTGGAGGGACCACCTCTAGAGGCCTATACCATTCAAGGACAGTATGCCATTCCACAGCCAGATTTGACCAAGCTGCACCAGTTGGCAATGCAACAGTCTCATTTTCCCATGACGCATGGCAACATCGGATTCAGTGGCATTGAATCCAGCTCTCCAGAGGTGAAAGGCTATTGGGGTTTGGATGCATCTGCTCAGACTACTTCTCATGAACTCACCATTCCAAACGATTTGATTGGCTGCATAATCAGGCGTCAAGGCACCAAAATCAATGAGATCCGTCAGATGTCTGGGGTGCAGATCAAAATTGCGAACCCAGTGGAAGGATCTACTGATAGGCAGGTTACCATCACTGGATCTGCTGCCAGCATTAGCCTGGCTCAATATCTAATCAATGTCAGGCTTTCCTCGGAGACGGGTGGCATGGGGAGCAGCTAGAACAATGCAGATTCATCCATAATCCCTTTCTGCTGTTCACCACCACCCATGATCCATCTGTGTAGTTTCTGAACAGTCAGCGATTCCAGGTTTTAAATAGTTTGTAAATTTTCAGTTTCTACACACTTTATCATCCACTCGTGATTTTTTAATTAAAGCGTTTTAATTCCTTTCTCTGTTCAGCTGTTAATGCTGAGATCCATATTTAGTTTTATAAGCTTCTCCCCCCCCTTTTTTTGGCTCATGAATTTTTCTGTTTGTCATGGAAATGTAAGAGTGGAATATTAATACATTTCAGTTTAGTTCTGTAATGTCAGGAATTTTTCAAAAAAATTAAAAGATGGACTGGAGCTTTTTCTTTGTGAATAGAATAGAATGTGTTTTTTTTTTTCGTGATTAATTTTAGTGTTATCTGTCAAATAGTTTCAGTTGAAAAAAATGGCGAAGAGGGCTGGCCATCATCCTGCACCAGGATTGCCTGCTGCTGCTGCAGTTACTAAGGGAAGAATCACCAGCACTGCTAGTGTCTCACTTGTGGCAAACCTCACCGAAGGTTGGATGACCTCTGCAAGACTTGAGGACAATAGAAGGGCAGTCCTGGCTCTTTCCTCCAATTTTTCCCTGCCTGGGTCAGGTGTACCAGCTGGGAAGTCGCTCACTGCTTCAGTACTACGATCTAGCCAGCCGTGTGGATTGGATTCGATTGGATTGGAACCAAGTTTTCTTACCCTGTATCACCTAGAGTAGAAACACCACAGGCTTTAAGAAGTTTTCAAAACAACAACAAGTTT
>NW_024571010.1:0-7064 GCF_018345385.1 Vulpes lagopus | reverse complement strand
CAGCTCGCACAAGGAAGCACGCCTACAAGCCAGCTTTCAACTAGCTGCGTTCCTCGGGCACTGAGAACGTAACAGTGTTCTAAGCCAGGAGGTACCCAGAATACCACTCCACTGCAGCTGGAGACACCCTCCAGGTCTGCTTATTCCACTTGCGTCTCACAAGCCTCTGACAAACGGCTGTGGTGCAGATGTTGGAAACTCTTTCTGCAGGCAGTGTGCAACTGTGAGGGACTGAGGGTGAGCTCAACTCTCCGAAGTAAGTTGCTTTCGGACAAGGCGTTCAGCTAGCTTCTCTCGTATGGCACTTAGGATGTAGCACCTGGCTCACACAGGAAATAGTAGGAAATCGCTGGGTTGAGCTTGGATGCACTAGTCTTGTGGGCCGGGACTTTCCACTTACCTCTCACAACACTTCAGGCACGCATCGGGGCTAGGCCTGTTAGGAGCGCGGTGTACGTGCAGGCAGGATGTGGGAGGGACAGTCCATAAGCCCAACTCTCGGAAGTGTGTATGCTTTGCAGGCAGATGTCTGCTAGACACTTTGATGGGAGCTAGGACCGAGCTACACTCTCATTGAACAAGGACGTTTGCAATGTCTGCATTGAGATCAGATACACCTGAGGAGAATCCTGTCACTTCCACATGCTCTTCACACAACCTCTTCCGGCACCTAACATAAGGATGCTGGGACCTACGTCTACGGGCAGTCAGAATGCGGGAGGGTCCTGCCCTGAACTCAGCTCGCACAAGGAAGCACGCCTACAAGCCAGCTTTCAACTAGCTGCGTTCCTCGGGCACTGAGAACGTAACAGTGTTCTAAGCCAGGAGGTACCCAGAATACCACTCCACTGCAGCTGGAGACACCCTCCAGGTCTGCTTATTCCACTTGCGTCTCACAAGCCTCTGACAAACGGCTGTGGTGCAGATGTTGGAAACTCTTTCTGCAGGCAGTGTGCAACTGTGAGGGACTGAGGGTGAGCTCAACTCTCCGAAGTAAGTTGCTTTCGGACAAGGCGTTCAGCTAGCTTCTCTCGTATGGCACTTAGGATGTCGCACCTGGCTCACACAGGAAATACTAGGAAATCGCTGGGTTGAGCTTGGATGCACTAGTCTTGTGGGCCGGGACTTTCCACTTACCTCTCACAACACTTCAGGCACGCATCGGGGCTAGGCCTGTTAGGAGCGCGGTGTACGTGCAGGCAGGATGTGGGAGGGACAGTCCATAAGCCCAACTCTCGGAAGTGTGTATGCTTTGCAGGCAGATGTCTGCTAGACACTTTGATGGGAGCTAGGACCGAGCTACACTCTCATTGAACAAGGACGTTTGCAATGTCTGCATTGAGATCAGATACACCTGAGGAGAATCCTGTCACTTCCACATGCTCTTCACACAACCTCTTCCGGCACCTAACATAAGGATGCTGGGACCTACGTCTACGGGCAGTCAGAATGCGGGAGGGTCCTGCCCTGAACTCAGCTCGCACAAGGAAGCACGCCTACAAGCCAGCTTTCAACTAGCTGCGTTCCTCGGGCACTGAGAACGTAACAGTGTTCTAAGCCAGGAGGTACCCAGAATACCACTCCACTGCAGCTGGAGACACCCTCCAGGTCTGCTTATTCCACTTGCGTCTCACAAGCCTCTGACAAACGGCTGTGGTGCAGATGTTGGAAACTCTTTCTGCAGGCAGTGTGCAACTGTGAGGGACTGAGGGTGAGCTCAACTCTCCGAAGTAAGTTGCTTTCGGACAAGGCGTTCAGCTAGCTTCTCTCGTATGGCACTTAGGATGTCGCACCTGGCTCACACAGGAAATACTAGGAAATCGCTGGGTTGAGCTTGGATGCACTAGTCTTGTGGGCCGGGACTTTCCACTTACCTCTCACAACACTTCAGGCACGCATCGGGGCTAGGCCTGTTAGGAGCGCGGTGTACGTGCAGGCAGGATGTGGGAGGGACAGTCCATAAGCCCAACTCTCGGAAGTGTGTATGCTTTGCAGGCAGATGTCTGCTAGACACTTTGATGGGAGCTAGGACCGAGCTACACTCTCATTGAACAAGGACGTTTGCAATGTCTGCATTGAGATCAGATACACCTGAGGAGAATCCTGTCACTTCCACATGCTCTTCACACAACCTCTTCCGGCACCTAACATAAGGATGCTGGGACCTACGTCTACGGGCAGTCAGAATGCGGGAGGGTCCTGCTCTGAACTCAGCTCGCACAAGGAAGCACGCCTACAAGCCAGCTTTCAACTAGCTGCGTTCCTCGGGCACTGAGAACGTAACAGTGTTCTAAGCCAGGAGGTACCCAGAATACCACTCCACTGCAGCTGGAGACACCCTCCAGGTCTGCTTATTCCACTTGCGTCTCACAAGCCTCTGACAAACGGCTGTGGTGCAGATGTTGGAAACTCTTTCTGCAGGCAGTGTGCAACTGTGAGGGACTGAGGGTGAGCTCAACTCTCCGAAGTAAGTTGCTTTCGGACAAGGCGTTCAGCTAGCTTCTCTCGTATGGCACTTAGGATGTCGCACCTGGCTCACACAGGAAATACTAGGAAATCGCTGGGTTGAGCTTGGATGCACTAGTCTTGTGGGCCGGGACTTTCCACTTACCTCTCACAACACTTCAGGCACGCATCGGGGCTAGGCCTGTTAGGAGCGCGGTGTACGTGCAGGCAGGATGTGGGAGGGACAGTCCATAAGCCCAACTCTCGGAAGTGTGTATGCTTTGCAGGCAGATGTCTGCTAGACACTTTGATGGGAGCTAGGACCGAGCTACACTCTCATTGAACAAGGACGTTTGCAATGTCTGCATTGAGATCAGATACACCTGAGGAGAATCCTGTCACTTCCACATGCTCTTCACACAACCTCTTCCGGCACCTAACATAAGGATGCTGGGACCTACGTCTACGGGCAGTCAGAATGCGGGAGGGTCCTGCTCTGAACTCAGCTCGCACAAGGAAGCACGCCTACAAGCCAGCTTTCAACTAGCTGCGTTCCTCGGGCACTGAGAACGTAACAGTGTTCTAAGCCAGGAGGTACCCAGAATACCACTCCACTGCAGCTGGAGACACCCTCCAGGTCTGCTTATTCCACTTGCGTCTCACAAGCCTCTGACAAACGGCTGTGGTGCAGATGTTGGAAACTCTTTCTGCAGGCAGTGTGCAACTGTGAGGGACTGAGGGTGAGCTCAACTCTCCGAAGTAAGTTGCTTTCGGACAAGGCGTTCAGCTAGCTTCTCTCGTATGGCACTTAGGATGTAGCACCTGGCTCACACAGGAAATAGTAGGAAATCGCTGGGTTGAGCTTGGATGCACTAGTCTTGTGGGCCGGGACTTTCCACTTACCTCTCACAACACTTCAGGCACGCATCGGGGCTAGGCCTGTTAGGAGCGCGGTGTACGTGCAGGCAGGATGTGGGAGGGACAGTCCATAAGCCCAACTCTCGGAAGTGTGTATGCTTTGCAGGCAGATGTCTGCTAGACACTTTGATGGGAGCTAGGACCGAGCTACACTCTCATTGAACAAGGACGTTTGCAATGTCTGCATTGAGATCAGATACACCTGAGGAGAATCCTGTCACTTCCACATGCTCTTCACACAACCTCTTCCGGCACCTAACATAAGGATGCTGGGACCTACGTCTACGGGCAGTCAGAATGCGGGAGGGTCCTGCCCTGAACTCAGCTCGCACAAGGAAGCACGCCTACAAGCCAGCTTTCAACTAGCTGCGTTCCTCGGGCACTGAGAACGTAACAGTGTTCTAAGCCAGGAGGTACCCAGAATACCACTCCACTGCAGCTGGAGACACCCTCCAGGTCTGCTTATTCCACTTGCGTCTCACAAGCCTCTGACAAACGGCTGTGGTGCAGATGTTGGAAACTCTTTCTGCAGGCAGTGTGCAACTGTGAGGGACTGAGGGTGAGCTCAACTCTCCGAAGTAAGTTGCTTTCGGACAAGGCGTTCAGCTAGCTTCTCTCGTATGGCACTTAGGATGTCGCACCTGGCTCACACAGGAAATACTAGGAAATCGCTGGGTTGAGCTTGGATGCACTAGTCTTGTGGGCCGGGACTTTCCACTTACCTCTCACAACACTTCAGGCACGCATCGGGGCTAGGCCTGTTAGGAGCGCGGTGTACGTGCAGGCAGGATGTGGGAGGGACAGTCCATAAGCCCAACTCTCGGAAGTGTGTATGCTTTGCAGGCAGATGTCTGCTAGACACTTTGATGGGAGCTAGGACCGAGCTACACTCTCATTGAACAAGGACGTTTGCAATGTCTGCATTGAGATCAGATACACCTGAGGAGAATCCTGTCACTTCCACATGCTCTTCACACAACCTCTTCCGGCACCTAACATAAGGATGCTGGGACCTACGTCTACGGGCAGTCAGAATGCGGGAGGGTCCTGCCCTGAACTCAGCTCGCACAAGGAAGCACGCCTACAAGCCAGCTTTCAACTAGCTGCGTTCCTCGGGCACTGAGAACGTAACAGTGTTCTAAGCCAGGAGGTACCCAGAATACCACTCCACTGCAGCTGGAGACACCCTCCAGGTCTGCTTATTCCACTTGCGTCTCACAAGCCTCTGACAAACGGCTGTGGTGCAGATGTTGGAAACTCTTTCTGCAGGCAGTGTGCAACTGTGAGGGACTGAGGGTGAGCTCAACTCTCCGAAGTAAGTTGCTTTCGGACAAGGCGTTCAGCTAGCTTCTCTCGTATGGCACTTAGGATGTAGCACCTGGCTCACACAGGAAATACTAGGAAATCGCTGGGTTGAGCTTGGATGCACTAGTCTTGTGGGCCGGGACTTTCCACTTACCTCTCACAACACTTCAGGCACGCATCGGGGCTAGGCCTGTTAGGAGCGCGGTGTACGTGCAGGCAGGATGTGGGAGGGACAGTCCATAAGCCCAACTCTCGGAAGTGTGTATGCTTTGCAGGCAGATGTCTGCTAGACACTTTGATGGGAGCTAGGACCGAGCTACACTCTCATTGAACAAGGACGTTTGCAATGTCTGCATTGAGATCAGATACACCTGAGGAGAATCCTGTCACTTCCACATGCTCTTCACACAACCTCTTCCGGCACCTAACATAAGGATGCTGGGACCTACGTCTACGGGCAGTCAGAATGCGGGAGGGTCCTGCCCTGAACTCAGCTCGCACAAGGAAGCACGCCTACAAGCCAGCTTTCAACTAGCTGCGTTCCTCGGGCACTGAGAACGTAACAGTGTTCTAAGCCAGGAGGTACCCAGAATACCACTCCACTGCAGCTGGAGACACCCTCCAGGTCTGCTTATTCCACTTGCGTCTCACAAGCCTCTGACAAACGGCTGTGGTGCAGATGTTGGAAACTCTTTCTGCAGGCAGTGTGCAACTGTGAGGGACTGAGGGTGAGCTCAACTCTCCGAAGTAAGTTGCTTTCGGACAAGGCGTTCAGCTAGCTTCTCTCGTATGGCACTTAGGATGTCGCACCTGGCTCACACAGGAAATAGTAGGAAATCGCTGGGTTGAGCTTGGATGCACTAGTCTTGTGGGCCGGGACTTTCCACTTACCTCTCACAACACTTCAGGCACGCATCGGGGCTAGGCCTGTTAGGAGCGCGGTGTACGTGCAGGCAGGATGTGGGAGGGACAGTCCATAAGCCCAACTCTCGGAAGTGTGTATGCTTTGCAGGCAGATGTCTGCTAGACACTTTGATGGGAGCTAGGACCGAGCTACACTCTCATTGAACAAGGACGTTTGCAATGTCTGCATTGAGATCAGATACACCTGAGGAGAATCCTGTCACTTCCACATGCTCTTCACACAACCTCTTCCGGCACCTAACATAAGGATGCTGGGACCTACGTCTACGGGCAGTCAGAATGCGGGAGGGTCCTGCCCTGAACTCAGCTCGCACAAGGAAGCACGCCTACAAGCCAGCTTTCAACTAGCTGCGTTCCTCGGGCACTGAGAACGTAACAGTGTTCTAAGCCAGGAGGTACCCAGAATACCACTCCACTGCAGCTGGAGACACCCTCCAGGTCTGCTTATTCCACTTGCGTCTCACAAGCCTCTGACAAACGGCTGTGGTGCAGATGTTGGAAACTCTTTCTGCAGGCAGTGTGCAACTGTGAGGGACTGAGGGTGAGCTCAACTCTCCGAAGTAAGTTGCTTTCGGACAAGGCGTTCAGCTAGCTTCTCTCGTATGGCACTTAGGATGTCGCACCTGGCTCACACAGGAAATACTAGGAAATCGCTGGGTTGAGCTTGGATGCACTAGTCTTGTGGGCCGGGACTTTCCACTTACCTCTCACAACACTTCAGGCACGCATCGGGGCTAGGCCTGTTAGGAGCGCGGTGTACGTGCAGGCAGGATGTGGGAGGGACAGTCCATAAGCCCAACTCTCGGAAGTGTGTATGCTTTGCAGGCAGATGTCTGCTAGACACTTTGATGGGAGCTAGGACCGAGCTACACTCTCATTGAACAAGGACGTTTGCAATGTCTGCATTGAGATCAGATACACCTGAGGAGAATCCTGTCACTTCCACATGCTCTTCACACAACCTCTTCCGGCACCTAACATAAGGATGCTGGGACCTACGTCTACGGGCAGTCAGAATGCGGGAGGGTCCTGCCCTGAACTCAGCTCGCACAAGGAAGCACGCCTACAAGCCAGCTTTCAACTAGCTGCGTTCCTCGGGCACTGAGAACGTAACAGTGTTCTAAGCCAGGAGGTACCCAGAATACCACTCCACTGCAGCTGGAGACACCCTCCAGGTCTGCTTATTCCACTTGCGTCTCACAAGCCTCTGACAAACGGCTGTGGTGCAGATGTTGGAAACTCTTTCTGCAGGCAGTGTGCAACTGTGAGGGACTGAGGGTGAGCTCAACTCTCCGAAGTAAGTTGCTTTCGGACAAGGCGTTCAGCTAGCTTCTCTCGTATGGCACTTAGGATGTCGCACCTGGCTCACACAGGAAATACTAGGAAATCGCTGGGTTGAGCTTGGATGCACTAGTCTTGTGGGCCGGGACTTTCCACTTACCTCTCACAACACTTCAGGCACGCATCGGGGC
>NW_024571009.1:0-11852 GCF_018345385.1 Vulpes lagopus | reverse complement strand
GGGTTAGGGTTAGTTTTAGAGTTAGGGTCAGGGAACGGGTTAGCAATAGGGTTAGGGTTAGGGTTAGGTTTAGTGTACGGGTTAGGTTTAGGGTTAGGGTACAGGTAAGGGTTAAGGTTAGGGTTAGGGTTAAGGTACTGGTTAGGGTTAGGTTTAGGGTACGGGTTAGGGTTAGAATAAGTGTTAGGGTTAGGGTACGGTTTTGGTTTAGGGTACGGGTTAGGGTTAGGTTGAGTGTACGGGTTAGGTGTAGGGTTAGGGTTAGGGTTAGATTACGGGTTAGGGTTAGGGCTGGGTATGCATTAGGGTAGGGTACGGGTTAGGTTAGGGTACGGGTTAGGTTAGGGTTAGGGTACGGATTAGGTTTAGGTTTAGGTTTAGGGTACGGGTAAGGGTACGGGTTAGGGTTAGGGTTAGGGTACTGGTTAGTGTTAGGGTTAGGCTTAGGGTACAGGTTAGGGTTAGGTTTAGGGTTAGGTTTAGGTTTAGGGTTACGGTATGGGTTAGCGTTAGGGTTAGGGTTATGGTACGGTTTAGGGTTAGTGATAGGGTATGGGCTAGTGTACGTGTTAGGGGACTCATTAGGGTTAGGGTTAGCATTAGGTTTAAGTTACGTATTAGGGTTAGGCTACGGGTTCGGGTTCGGTTTAGGGTTAGGGTAAGGGTATGGGTTGGGGTTAGGTTTAGGGGTTGGGTACTGTTTAGGGTTAGTTTTAGGGTTAGTGTATTGGTTAGGGTCAGGGTTAGGGTTAGGCTTAGGGTTAGGATTAGGTTTGGGTACGGATTAGGGTTAGGGTTAGGGTTAGGGTACGGTTTAGTGTTAGGGTTAGGGTAAGTGTTAGCGTACTGATTTCGTTAGGGTTAGGGTTAGGGTACGGGTTAGGTTTAGGTTTATGTTTAGGGTACGGGTTAGAGTACGGGATAGGGTTAGGGTTAGGGTATGGATTAGGGTCAGGGTTATGGTAAGGGTACGCATTAGGGTTAGAGTTAGATCACGGGTTAGGGTTAAGGTTAGGGTTAGGGTTAGGGTTAGGGTTAGGGTACTGGTTAGGGTTAGTGTTAGGTTTAGGGTAGGGATTAGGGTGAGGGTTAGGTTTAGGTTTAGGGTATGCATTAGGGTTAAGGTTAGGGTTAGTGTTAGGGTTAGGTTTAGTGTTATGGTACAGGTTAGGGTTACGTTTAGGGTACAGGTAGGGTACGGGTTAGGGTTAGTTTTAGAGTTAGGGTCAGGGTACGGGTTAGCAATAGGGTTAGAGTTAGGGTTAGATTAAGTGTACAGGTTAGGGTTAGGGTTAGGGTACGGATACCAGGTTAGGTTTAGGTTTAGGGTTAGGGTACGGGTAAGGTTTAGGGAGAGGGGAGGTTTACGATTAGGGTACGGGTTACAATTAGGGTGAGGGTTATGGTATGGTTTAGAGTTAGGGTTAGGTTTAGGGTTAGGGTTAGGGTACGGTTTAGGGTTAGGGTTAGGGAATGGGTTTCGGTACAGTTAGGGTTAGGGTTAGGGTTAGGGCTAGGTTACGGTTTAGGGTATGGTTAGGGTTAGGGTAGGGTACAGGATAGGGTTAGGGTGCGAGTTAGGGTACGGGTTAGGGTTAGGGTACTGGTTAGGGTTAGGGTCAGGTTTAAGGTAAAGGTTAGGGTTAGGGTACGGGTTAGGGTTAGGGTTAGGGTACTGGTTAGGGTTAGATTTAGGGTTACAGTAGGGTTTAGGGTTAGTGTTCGGGTTAGGTTTAGTGTACGGTATCGGGTTAAGGTAAGGTTTAGGGTTAGGGTTAGAACTAGGGTTAGGGTATGGGTTAGGGTTACTCGTAGGGTACGGGTTAGGGTATGGGTTAGTGTTAGTGGTAGGTTTAGGTTTAGGGTACAGGTTAGCAATAGGGTTGGTGTTAGTGTTAGGTTTAGGGTACGGGTTAGGGTTAGGTTTAGGGTACAATTTAGGGTTAGGGTTAGGGTAAGGTTACGGGCTATGGTTAGGGTTAGGGTACTGTTTAGGGTTAGGGTTAGTGTTAGGTTACGGGTTAGGGTTTGGGTTAGGGTTAGAGTTAGGTACTGGTTAGGGTTAGGATAAGTGTTAGGTTACGGGTTAGGTTTTGGTTTAGGGTTAGGGTTAGGTACTGGTTAGGGTTAGGGTTGGGTTTAGGGTTAGGGTACAGTTTGGGGTTAGGGTTAGGGTTAGGGTTAGTGTTCGGATATGGGTTAGGGTTAGGGTTAGGGTTAGGGTACGGGTTACGGTAAGGTTTAGAGTAGGGGACTGGTTTCGGTTAGGGTTCTGGTTAGGTTACGGGTTAGGGTCATGGTTAGGGTTACATTAGGGTTTAGGTTTAGGGTTAGGTTACAGGTTCGGTTTAGGGTTAGGTTTAGGGTTAGGGTTAGGGTACGGTTTAGGGTTTGGGTTAAGGTTAGTGTTAGGGTACTGGTTTGGTTTAGGATAAGGGTTAGGGTACGGGTTAGGTATAGGGTCAGGATTAGTGTTGGGTTTAGGGAACGGGTTAGGGTACAGGTTAGGGTTTGGGTTAGTGTTCGGCTTAGGGTACGGTTTAGGTTGAGGGTAGGGTACGGGTTAGGGTTAGGGTTAGGGTAAGGGTACGGTTTAGGGTTAAGATTAGGGTAAGGGTTAGGGTACTGGTTAGGGTTAGGGTTAGGGTTAGAGTAGGGTTTAGGGTTAGGGTTAGGGTTAGTTTTTGGGTACAGGTTAGGGTTAAGGTTAGGTTTAGGGTTAGGGTTAGGGCTAGGGTTAGGGTACGGATTAGGGTACAGGTTAGGGTTAGGTTTAGTGTTAGGGTAGGGGTTAGTGTTAGTGTTAGGTTTAGTGTTAGGGTTAGGGTTAGGGTATAGGCTAGCAATAGGGTTAGGTTTTGGTTTAGGTTTAGTGTACGGATTAGGGTTAAGGTTAGAGTACGTGTTAGGGTTAGGGTTAGGGCTAATGTAAGGGTTGGGTTAGGGTTAGGTTTAGGTTAGGGTTAGGGTATGGGTTAGGGTTAAGTTTAGGGTTAGGGTTAGGGTACTGGACAGGTTTAGGGTTAGGGTTAGGGGACAGATTAGGGTAGGGTTAGGTTTAGGGTACACATTAGGGTTAGAGTTAGAGGACGGGTTAGGGTTTGGGTACGGGTTAGGGTTTGGTTTAAGGTTAGGGTACGGGTTAGGGTAAGGGTTAGGGTTAGGGTTAGGGAAGAGGTTAGGGTAGAGATAGTGTTAGGCTACGCGTTATGGTTAGGGTACAGGTTAGTTTGAGGTACGTGTTAGGGTTAGGGTTAGGGTACGGGTTAGGGTAAGGGTTAGGGTACGAGTTAGGGTTAGGTTTAGGGTTATGGTTAACTTTAGGGTGAGTGTACGGGTTAGGCATAGGGTGAGGGTTAGTGTTAAGTTACGGGTTAGGGTTAGGGCTACGTACGGGTTAGGGAACGGGTTGTGGTACGGGTTAGGGTTAGGGTACGGATTAGGTTTAGGGTTAGGTTTAGTGTACTGGTTAGGGTTAGGATTAGTGTGCGGGTTAGGGTTAGGGTTAGTGTTAGGTCAGGGTACGGGTTAGCAATAGGGTTGGGGCTAGGGTTAGGTTTAGCGTTTAGGTTAGTGTTAAGGTTAGAGTACGTGTTCGGGTTAGGGTTAGGGTAAGGGTATGGGTAGGGTTACGGTTAGGGTTATGGTTAGGGTACGGGTTAAGTTTAAGTTTAGGTTTAAGGTTAGGGTACTGGGTAGGGTTAGGGTTAGGGTACGGGTTAGGGTTAGAGTAAGGGTTAAGGCACGGGTTAGGGTTAGGGAACGGGTTAGTTTTACAGTGAGTGTACGGGTTAGTTTAGGGTGGTTTTACGGGTTAGGGGTAGGGTTAGGTTTAGGGTTAGGTTACGGGTTAGGGTTAGGGCTGGGTACGGGTTAGGGTACGGGTTAGGATACGGGTTAGGGTTAGGTTACGAGTTAGGGTTAGATTTATGATATGGGTTAGGTTTAGGGTTATGGTTAGGGTACTGGTTATGGTTAGGTTTAGGGTACAGGTTACGGTTGTGTAAGGTTTAGGGTTAGGGTTAGGGTGCTGGTTAGGATTTGGGTTAGTGTACGGGTCAGGGTCCGGGTTAGGGTTAAGGTTAGGTTTAGGGTACTGGTTAGGGATAGTGTTAGGGTTAGGGTACGGGTGCGGGTTAGGTTTAGGGTTAGGGTACGGGTAAGGGTTAGGGTTAGGTTTAGGTTACGGTTTAGGGTTAGGGTTAGGGTACGGGTTACGGTACTGGATAAGGTTAGGGTTAGGGTTAGGTTATGGGTTAGGGTTAGGTTTAGGGTACGAGTTATGGTTACAATAAAGGTTAGGGTTAGGTTAAGGGTTAGGGTTAGGGTACGGGTTAGGGTACGGTTTAGGGTTAGGGTTAGGGTTAGGGTACTGGGTTAGGGTGAGGGTTAGGGTTAGGGTACGGGTGAGAGTTAGGGTTAGTCTTAGGGTTAGGGTCTGGGTGAAGATTAGGTTTAGGTTTAGGGTACTGGTTAGGGTACAGGTTAGGTTTAGGTTTAGGGTTAGGGTTAGGATATGCGTTTGGGTTAGCGTTAGGTTTAGGGGACTGGTTAGGGATAGGGTTAGGGTTAGGGTTAGGGTAGGGGTTAGGGTTAGGTTTAGGTTACTGGTTTGGGTTCGGCTAGGGTTATGGTACGGTTTAGGGCTAGGGTTAGCTTTGGGGTTAGCGTTAGGGTACTGGTTTGGTTTAGTTTTAGGGTTAGGGTAGGGGTTACATTTAGGTATAGAGTTTGGAGTAGGTTAGGGTACTGGCTAGGGTACGGCTTAGGTTTAGGTTTAGTGCACGGCTTTGGGTACGGGTTAGTGTTAGGGTTAGGGTAAGGGTATGGGTTAGGGTTAAGTTAAGGGTACGGGTACGGGTTAGGGTTAGGGTTAGTGTTAGGGTACGGGTTAGGGTTAGGGTACGTTTTAGGGTACGAGTTAGGGTTAGGTTTAGGGTACAGGTTAGGGTTAAGGTTAGGGTTAGGGTTAGTTTGAGGGTACAGGTTAGGGTTAGGATTAGTGTTAGGGTTAGGGTACAGGTTAGGGTAGGGTTAGTGTTAGGGTACGGGTTAGGGTTAGGGTAAGGGTTAGGATTAGGGTGAGGGTACTGGTTAGGGTTAGGTTTAGGGTTCGGGTTAGAATAAGGGATAGGATTAGTGTTAGGGTTAGGGTGAGGGTACGGGTTAGCAATAGAGTTAATGTTACGGTTAGGGTTAGGGTTAGTTTCCGGGTTAGGGTTAGGGTTAGGGTACGCGTTACGGACTGTGTTAGGGTTAGGGTTAGGGAACTGGTTAGGGTTAGGGATAGGGTTCGGGTATGGATTAGTGTTAGGATTAGGGTTAGGGTTGGGGATAGGGTACTGGTGAGGGTTAGTGTTAGGGTTAGGGTAGAGGTTAGGGTTAGGTTTAAGGTTAGGGTTTGGGTTAGGATACCTGTTAGGGTTAGGGTTAGGTTTAGGGTACATGTTAGGTTTAGGGTTTGGGTGAGGGAACTGGTTAGGGTTAGGGTTAGGGTTAGGTTTAGGGTTCTGTTACGGGTTAGGTTTAGTGTTAGGGTTAGGTTTATGGTTAGGATTAGTGTACTGGTTAGGGTTATGGTTAGGGTTAGGGTACGGATTAGGATTAGGGTTTTGTTATGGGTTAGGTTTAGTGTTAGGGTTAGGTTTATGGTTAGGTTTAGTGTACTGGTTAGGGTAACAGTTAGGGTTAGCGTTAGGGTAGGGTACGGTTTAGGGTTAGGGTTAGGGTACGGGTTAGGTTTAGGTTTAGGGTACGGGTTATGGGTAGGTTTAGGGTTAGGGTACGGGTTATGTTTATAGTTAGAGTTAGGGGTAGGGTACGGTTTGGGGTTAAGTTTAGGGTACACTTTGGGTTTAGGGTTAGGGTTAGGATAAGGGTACAGTTTTGGCTTGGGGTTACGGTCATGGTACGGGTTATGATACGGTTTAGGGTAATGGTTATGGTATGGTTTAGGGTTTAGGGTTAGGGATATGGAAAGGGTTAGGGTTAGGTTTAGGGTACGGGTTAGGGTTAGGTTTAGGGTTAGGGTACGGGTAAGCATACTGGTAAGGGTTAGGTTTAGTGTTAATGTTAGGGTTTGGTTTAGGGTATTGGTTAGGGTTAGGGTTAGGGTTAGGGTATGGTTTAGGGTTAGTGTAACGGTTAGGGTTAGGGGACGGGTTATGGTTAGGGGATGGCTTAGGGTTAGGGTGAGTGTACCGGTTAAGTTTAGGGTTAGGCTTTGGGTTAGGGTATGGGTTAGGGTTAGGGTACGGGTTAGGGTTAGGGTACTGGTTAGGTTTAGGGTTAGGGTTAGGGTACGGGTAAGGGTTAGTGTTAGGGTTAGTTTGGTATGGGTTAGGTTTAGGGTTAGGGTTAGATTTCGGGTTAGGGTTAGGGTTATTGAATGGGTTACGGTACAGGTTAGGGTTAGGGTTAGGGTTAGGTTACGGGTTAGGGTTCGGGTTAGGGTATGAGATACGGTACGGGAAGCGTTAGGGTTATGGTACTGGTTAGGGTTAGGGTTAGTGTAAGAGTATAGGTTAGGGTTAGCGTTAGGGTACGGGTTATAAATAGGGTTAGGTTTAGGGTTAGGATACTGGTTAGGGTTATGGTTAGGGTGAGGGCTAGGGTACAGGATAGGGTTAGGGTTAGGGTTAGCTTTAGGGTTAGGATACGGGTTAGGTTTAGGGTTAGCCGTAGTGTTAGGGTCCGGGTTGGGTACGGGTTAGGGTTACGGTACTGGTTAGGGTTATGGTTAGTGTTAGGATACGGGTTAGGTTTAGGGTTAGGGTTAGGTTTAGGTTTAGGTTTAGGGTTAGGGTATGGGTTAGGGTTAGGGTTAGGGTTAGGTTACAGGTTAGGGTTAGGGTTAGGGTAAGGGTAGGGGTTAGGGTTGGGTTAGGGTACGGGTGAGGGTGCGGGTTAGGGTTAGGGTTAGTGTACGGGTTACTGTAGGGGTTAGGGTTAGGGTTAGGGTACTGTTTAGGGTTAAGATTAGGTTTAGGGTATGGTTTAGGTTTAGGGTTAGTGTTAGGGTTAGGTTTGGGTAAGTTTTAGGTTTAGGGTATGGGTTAGGTTAGGTTTAAGTTAGGGTTAGGGTTTGGTACAGTTTAGGGTTAGGGTTAGAGTTAGGGTTAGGGTTAGGGTTCAGGTTAGGGTTAGGGTTAGGGTACTGTTTAGGGTCAGGGTTAGGGTTCGGGTTAGGGTACAAGTTAGGGTTATGGTTAGTGTTAGGGTATGGTTTAGGGTTAGGGTTAGCATTAGGGTTATGTTACGGGTTATTGTTAGGGTTAGGGTGAGTATTAGGTTTGGGTACGGGTTAGGGTTAGGGTATGGGTTAGGGTTAAGTTTAGGGTTAAGGTTAGGGATACGGGACGGTTTAGGTTTAGGGTAAGGGTCCTGGTTTGGTTTAGGGTTAGGGTTAGGTTAGGGTATGGGTTAGGGTACGGGTTAGGTTTAGGGTTAGTGTACAGCTTAGGGGATGGGTTAAGGTTAGGTTTAGGGTACAGGTTAGGTTTAGTGTTAGTGTAAGAGTACGGGTTAGTGTCAAGGGTAGGGGACGCCTTAGGTTTAGGGTTAGGGTTAGTGTTAGGGTACTGGTTAGGGTTACGTTACGGGTTATCTTAGGGGTTAGGGTAAGGGTTAGGGTTAGGGTTAGGTTTAGGGTACGAGTTAGGGTTAGGGTAAGGTTACGGGAGTGGTACGGTTTAGGTTTAGGATTAGGGTTAAGGTTAGGTTAGGAGTTAGGTTTAGGGTAGGGTACGAGTTAGTGTTAGGGTTAGGTTTAAGGTTAGGAAACGGGTTAGGGTACGGGTTAGGGTACGGGTTAGGGTACTGTTTAGGGTTTGGTTAAGGGTACGGGTTAGGCGTAGTGTTACGGTTAAGTTTAGGGTTAGGGTACGGGTTAGGGTACGGTTTAGGTTTAGGGTACGGGTTAGGTTTAGTGTACAGGATAGGGTTAGGGATAGGGATAGTGTGTTGGTTAGGGTTAGGGTTAGCCTTAGGTTTACTGTACTGGTTAGATTTAGGGTTAGGTTTAGGGTATGTGTTAGGGTTAGGGTTAGGGTTAGGGTTTGGTTACGGGTTAGGTTTATGGTTAGGGTTAGGATACGATATAGGGTGAAGGTTAGCGTTAGGGTACTGGTTTGTTTTAGTGTTAGGGTTATGGTACGGGTTAGGTTTAGGGTTAGGTTTAGAGTTAGGTTTAGGGTACAGGTTAGGTTCGGGTTAGTGTACAGCTTACCGTACGGGTTAGGGTTAGGAATAGGGTACGGGTTAGGGTACGGGTTAGGTTTAGGGTACAGGTTAGGGTTAGGGGTAAGGATAGTGTGTTGGTTAGGGTTAGGGTTAGGTTTCGTGTACTGGTTAGGGTCAGGGGTAGGGTTAGTGGATGGGTCAGGGTTAGGGTGAGGGTTAGCTTTGGGTTATGGGTTAGGGTCAGGGTTAGGTTTAGGTTACAGGTTAGGGTTAGGGTTAGGGTACGGGTTAGGCATAGGCTTAGGTTTAGGGTACCGGTTAAGGTTAGCGTTAGAGTACGGGTTAGGGTAAGGGTTAGGTTTAGGGTTAGGTTTAGGTTAAGGATAAGGCTTAGTGTTAGGTTTAGTTTACAGGGTGGGTTATGGTTAGGGTTAGGGTTAGTGTACGGTTTGGGTACGGTTAGGGTTAGTTGAGGGTACGGGTTAGGGTTAAGGTTAGGTTTAGGGTTAGTGTTAGGGTACGGGTTAGAGTACGTGTTAGGGTATGGATTAGGGTTTCTGTTAGAGTTAGGGTTAGGGTACGGGTTAGAAATAGGGTTAGGGTTAGGTTTAGGGTACGGATAGGGTGAGGGTTAGGGTACGGGTTAGGGTACGGTTTACGGTAAGGTTATGGGTTAGGGTTAGGGTTAGGTTTAGGGTACGGGTTAGGGTTAAGATTACGGTTAGGGTTAGGGTACTTGTTAGGGTTAGTGTTAGGGTACAGATTAGGGTTAGAGTAAGGGTTAGGGTTAGGGTACGGGTTAGGGTTATATTACGGGTTAGGGTACGGGTTAGGTTTAATGTTAGGGTTAGGGTACTGGTTAGGGTTAGGGTTAGGGAACGGGTTAGGGTTAAGGTTAGTGTTTGGGTTAGGGTTAGGATTAGGGTTAGGGTACGGGTTAGGGTTAGGATTAGGGTTAGGGTACGGGTTACGGTTAGGATAAGGGCACGGGTTAAGGGTAAGTTTAGGGTTAGGGTACTGGTTAGGGCTAGCTTTAGGGTATGGGTTAGGCTTACGGTGAGGTTACGGGTTAGGGTTAGATTAAGGGTTAGGGTTAGGGTAGGGTACGGTTACAGGTTAGAGATAGGGTTAGGGTATTGGTTACGGTACAGGTTAGGGTTAGGATTAGGGTTAGGTTACGGCTTCTGTTTAGGGTTAGGGTACAGGTTAGTGTTAGGTTTAGGGTACTGGTTAGGGTTGGGCTACGGGTTAGGTTTAGGGTTAGGGTTGGGTATGGGATAGGATTAGGGTTATGGTTAGGGTGCCGGTTAGGTTTAGGGTTAGGGTTAGGGTACAGGTTAGGGTTAGGTTTAGGGTTAGGGTTAGGATACGGGTTAGGTTTAGGGTTAGGGTACGGGTTAGGGTTGGGGGTAGGGTTAGGGTACTGGTTAGAGTTAGGGTTAGGATTAGGGTTAGGGTACGTGTTAGGTTTAGGGTTAGGGTTAGGATACGGGTTAGGGTTAGGGTTAGGGTACAGGTTAGGGTTAGGGTTAGGGTTAGGGTATGGGTTAGGGTTTCGGTTAGGTTAAGTGTTAGGATTCGGATTAGGGTAAGGGTACGGTTTAGGGTTAGGTTTAGGGTTAGGGTTCGGGTAGTGGTTTCGTTTAGGGTTAGGGTTAGGGTACGGGTTAGGTTTAGGGTTAGAGTTAGGGTTAGGATTAGGGTGTGGGTGAGGGTACGCGTTAGGGTTAGGGTTAGTGTACGGCTTAGGGTACAGGTTAGTGTTTGGGTGACGGTACGGGTGTGTTTTAGTGTTAGGGTAAGGGTACGGGTTAGGGTTAGGGTTAGGGTTTGGGTTAGGGTTAGGTTTAGAGTTAGGGCACTCTTAGGGTTTGGGTTAGTGTTAGGGTAGCGTTTGGGATACGATTAGGGTACGGGTTAGGGTACGGGTTAGGGTTAGTGTTAGGTTTAGGTTTAGGTTATGGGTTAGCAGTAGGGTTAGGGTTAGGGTTAGGTTAAGGGTACCGGTTAGGGTAATGGTTAGGGTTAGGGTTAGGGTTAGGGTACGGGTTAGGGTTAGAGTAAGGTTTAGGGTTAGGGTACAGGTTAGGGTTAGGGTACGGGTTAGGGTTAGGGTGAGTGTTAGGGTTAGGGTTAGGGTTAGGTTACAGGTTAGGGTTAGGGGAGGGTATGGGTTAGGGTACGGGTTAGGGTACGGGTAAAGGTTAGGGTTAGGATTAGGGTTAGGGTTGGGTACGGGATAGGTTTAGGGTATGGCTTAGGGTTAGGGTGAGGGTACGGGATAGGTTTAGGGTTAGGTTTAGTTTTTGGGTTAGGGATAGGGTACGGTTAGGGTTAGGGTTAGGGTTAGGTTTAGTGTTACTGTACGTGTTACGGTTAGGGTTAGGGTACTGGTTAGGGTTAGGTTAGGGTTCGGGTTAGGGTTAGGGTTAGGGAACGGGTTAGGATTAAGGTTAGGTTAAGGTTAGTGTTCTGGTTAAGGTTAGGTGAAGGGTTAGGGTTAGGGTACAGGTGAGGGTTAGGTTTATTGTTCGGGATAGGGTTTGGATACGGGTTAGGGGCAGGGTTATGGTTAGGGTACTGGATAGGTTTAGGGTACGGTTTAGGGTTAGGGTTAGGGTTCGGTTTAGGGTAAGGGTTAGGGTTAGGGTTAGGGTACGGTTAAGGGTAAGGGTTAGGGTTAGGATTAGGGTTAAGGTTAGGGTTAGGGTACTGGTAAGTGGTAGGTTAGGGTAAGGGTTAGGTATAGGGTTAGAGTTAGGGTTCGGTTTAGGGTTAGGGTTACGGTACGGGTTAACGTTAGGGTTAGGGTTAGGTTTTGGGTTAGGGTTAGGGTTAGAGTACGGTTTAGGGTTAGGGTTAGGTTACGGGTTAGGTTTAGGGTTAATGTTAGGGTTAGGGTACTGGTTAAGGTGAGGTTTAGGTTTAGGGTACGGGTTAGGGTAGGGTTAGGTTTAGTGTTTGGGTTTGGGTACGGGTTAGGTTTAGGGTTAGGTGTAGGTTTAGGGTACTGGTTAGGGTGAGAGTTAGGTTTATGGTTAGGGTACAGGTTAGGGTTAGGTTTAGGGTTAGGTTTAGTGTTAGGGTTACGGTACAGGTTAACGTTAGGGTTAGGGTTTGGTACGGGTTAGGGTTAGGCTTAGGGTATGGGGTAGGGTACTGGTTAGGGGACTGATTAGGGTTAGGGTTAGTGTTAGGGTTAAGTTACGTATTAGGGTTAAGGTACAAGTTCCGGTTCAGTTTAGGGTTAGGTTTAGGGTATGGGTTGGGGTTAGGGTTAGGGGTTGGGTACTGTTTAGGGTTAGTGTATGGGTTAGGGTTAGGGTTAAGGTTAGTGTTAGGTTTAGTGTAGGGGTTAGTGTTAAGGTTAGGGTTAGGGTTATGGTTAGGGTATGGTTTAGGTTTTGGTTTAGGGTCAGTGTTAGCGTACTGGTTTCGTTTACAGTTAGGGTTAGGGTACGGGTTAGGTTTAGGGTTAGGTTTAGGGTACGGGTTAGGGTTAGGATTAGGGTTAGGGTACGGGTTAGGGTTAGGATTAGGGTTAGGGTATGGGTTACGGTTAGGATAAGGGCACGGGTTAAGGGTAAGTTTAGGGTTAGGGTACTGGTTAGGGTTAGCTTTAGGGTATGGGTTAGGCTTACGGTGAGGTTACGGGTTAGGGTTAGATTAAG
>NW_024571008.1:0-14480 GCF_018345385.1 Vulpes lagopus | reverse complement strand
TACTATTTTTCTAAATCATTTTAGTAATAGAAAAACTGAATTCAATACATTTTCACCATGCCAACTATTCAAATACACAGTTGAATTGATCTTGCATTTTCAAAATAGTTTAAATAAATTTTTGCTATAGTAATGAAGCATAGAGTAGAAATAAAATCATGCACACTTCTAAAGATTTAAATATTACATATATTATCAGCCATTTTTTCAATGGCTAGCAAATTTCATATAGTTAATAAAACACCTATTAGCTATATTAACATAGTTAATAGAAAGACTTTTTTTTTGCTAATATGTTTGGAAAAGCCAAAAGTCATGAGTATGATTAGAAAATTATGTGAATCCTTGCTTGAATAATTCAATCTAAACAACTGATTTATATTATTTGAAGTAAATGAAGATATGCTTGCCCTTTAGGTGGTTAATTATTTCAGCAAAACTATAAATTCTTGATTTACAATGAAGCGTAAAGATTACTGTTATTTTTTTTAATTTTATTTATTTATGATAGGCACACAGTGAGAGAGAGAGAAGCAGAGACATAGGCAGAGGGGAGAAGCAGGCTCCATGCACCGTGAGCCCGACATGGGATTCGATCCCGGGTCTCCAGGATCGCGCCCCGGGCCAAAGGCAGGCGCCAAACCGCTGCGCCACCCAGGGATCCCAAAGATTACTGTTCTAACATGAGCTTCATGCTTACCACATACCACAGTTACTCGAATAAATGACACCAGATTTCTTTTTTTTTATTTTTTTGACACCAGATTTCTAAAGCAAATAATTCCCTGTGAGTAAATTGCACTTTGGCTTGACACTGCCTCCCACAGAAGCGGGTATATCTCTTGCCAGTCTCTTCCTTCCCCATGATCTATCCGTTTTCAACAAACACATTTAACAGCTGTGGATACAAACAAGGCACATTTGGCAAAAGTAGGAACCAGATGCCAAAATCTGAATGTATGTTCTATTCAAAGCATCCGGCCCTGTTGCTAACTCCTTGGTGTCACCGCTGTCGGCTCCCTCTCTTAATCATCTACTGGCAGGCAACAGAGGCGCATCTGGGGATATTGTCAAGGTGATGTAGCTGTGCTCTGGCTACCTTGTGAGTTGTAACCATTTTGAGGTAGCTTCCTATTTCTAAGAATGTTTTGAAAAAACTATTATGAAATATGTTATACATTATGACATGTATTTATATTTTTATACTATATGAAATACACACACACACACACATACTGTTATGAAACACTAAAAGAGCTCATTGAAAATAAAAATCGCAAATTTAAGACTTTCAAATTTCTGCCTGGGAGCAAGACACTGTTATCTGAAATAGTTAAAACACATCCTTACAAAGTATGTGTGAACAAATGTAAGGTACAAATTAATAGTGAAATCTACATGATAAATGACTTTAGCTACCTAGGCAGAGGATTTGTTGTAGCTCAGATTCTCTTATGCCTGAGGCTAGCTTGCATGTGTGGAGTTTATTTGGAATTTGAGCCCAGAGAGCAGAAGGGAGGAACAAAGTAGTGAGGTGAGGTGGGAAGGGGCAGGTAGTTCAAAAGGGAAGTAGTAAATCCAAAAGTAAGGTAGGCATCTCTTGATTTTTGCTGGATCCCATGGTACACACTCTGGGGACGCTCCTGAAATATTTTTTTCAGAGATACATATCTGAGGGAGGAAAAGGGGAAACATTGATTTTTATTCCCCCATCTGAGAATTATTTCCTGCTTTCCTGTGCCACTTAGAAATTTTGGAGTTGTGCATGTGAGAATGTTGACTAGATTACTGTGGTCTCCTCATTGTGTGTAAGAGAAGAAAGGAGTATTTCACATGGCACGAGCTTGTGTCAAGGCATTGTTAAATTACACCCAAAGTTGCTGGATTCTGGAATCTAAGGTGGAACTTATGAGATTTGAGTTGGTAAATAAGCAGTAACAAATACACAGCTACTATTTCCTTAGCTTTCTACATACATTGTCACATTAATGTTCACAATAACTCTAAAAGTAGATATTCTTATCATTATGCTTCTATTTTATAGTTGAAACTAAGGATGTAGAAAAGTAAGGCAGTTTTCCCAGGATCATTCAGATAGAGAGGCCCAAAACTAGAATTTGACCTTTTTCTGGATGCTGTACAAGATTCAGTCCCTGTTAACAGAGGCTCTTATCTACCAGTGACTTAAAGATCTGTTCCTCAGCACAGATGGAATGCTTTGTTCATTCCAGGTGATAGAAGGTCTGCCAGAGTTGCTACACTTGAAAATTACTCCCTAATGCTGACTCCCTAATGCTCATGCCTCATTCTCATCTATCACCCCTGCTCAGTTGACCTTCATTTTTTTAAACAAGATTTTATTTATTTTTTGAGAGAGAGAGAGAGAGAAAGAGAGAGCAGGGAGAGGGGCAGAAGGAGAGGGAGAGAATCCCAGGCAGACTGTACTGAGTGCAGAGCCTAGGCAGGGCTTCACTTTCCCAGGACTCTGAGGTCATGACCTGAGCCAAAAGTAAGAGTCAGACACTTACCCAACTGAGTCATCCAGGTGCCCATTAGGTGACCTTCCTATAGTGTCTCCTAGCTCCTCCCTCTGCCCCTAGGCCCTGACCCATTCACATAGTCACTTTCTTAGGGTTCTCAAAAAGAATTGATAAATAAATCATAGCAAAACCTAACCAAACAGATTAAATATGTTTTTTTTCTTTCAACAGTATTGAAATAACCATTTATTCTTCAAAGGAATTATGGGTGCTGTTCAGTCACTGGAAAAGGAAAACTGAAGTAAAATAGACCAAGAAAAGGAACTAAATCATCTATATTACAACCTACCATCATTTTATGTGTAGAAGAATAACCAATTTCTACAAACTATCCCTTTATGGTTTGGTTAAATTTAAGGGCAGAAGCAAGAAAATAATATGAGTGAATTAAATGTGCATTGGTTAACATAGATAATTTAAAATAAAATGCAGATACACACAGAAGTATATGGAAGACAACAGTTATTTTGAGTCTTACCTAGAGGAAAAAGAGTTTGCATTTCATAGGCAGAAGTGAAATCAATCTAAGTCCTCAAAGAGGAGTATGGGAGTATATAGCATTTGAAAAAGAAAATCTTTGGGCAGCCCTGGTGGCCCAGCGGTTTAGCCCTGCCTTAAGCCCAGGGCATGATTCTGGAGACCTGGGATTGAGTCCCACATCAGGCTCCCTGCATGGAGCCTGCTTCTCCCTCTGCCTGTGTCTCTGCTTCTCTCTCTCTCTCTCTCTCTCTCTCTCTCTGTGTGTGTGTGTGTCTCTCATGAATAAATAAATAAAATCTTAAAAAAAAAGAAAAGAAAATCCTAATAGCTATGTTAAGGTCTGGTGTGAATCGAAAAATCAAATTACTAAAATAAAAGAAATAAAATAGCTGATTTCTATAAAGTGAAATATGAGTTGGTAAGGGATCCAGATTTATTAAGGACAAAATTACCAAGATTTACTGATGGGAAAAGTTATGAAATACATGTATATATGTGACTCTAAGTCACATATTAGAGCATCAAGATTTACTTAGAGTGATAGAGACATTAGATAGGACTGACAATTTCTAGGAAAATACATGATGGATGCTACTTTATTAAGAGAAAGAAAAAAGAGACTAGAAATGGCTGATCCCGGTAGAAAAATAAATATAAAAAGAGTTTTATTTTTTTATTTTTATTTTTTTTTATAAAAAGAGTTTTAGATAGAATGTTGATCATACTACAAGCCTTCAAATGTTTTTCTAGTTAACAACTAAAGGGGAAAAGGTAGTAATGAATGAGACATAAGGTTGCCAGAAATTGAATAGGAGAATCGGGGACATTATCAATATAGAAAAAATAGTGGTGTTGGCATCCAGTCCTGCCAAAAATCCCTCCAAAATATGGGAAAAAAATCCTTAGTGTGAAGTAATTTACATCACAGAATGATTCCAGTGACAAAGAAAGAGCACCAAAATTTAAGAGATGAGGCAGGCATATAGACAAATGCAATGGAATGCTATATCAAGTTAATCTTACATTAACCAGGAAATATGATTCATCTTTAAATCTCTCAAAGTTCATTGTAGTCATAGTTGAATACAGAAAATTATTAGGTATAGTAAAATGTTTTTACTGAAACATTATAAAGTGAGCAAAATAAATGAAATATCTACTGTACTTCTGAAGGATGACCATGAAATTTTAATGCACTATAAGATTAATAAAATAGCTCAATAAGATTGATATATTAAAATATATAATCTATTAATACTTAAGGAATTATAGTAGTATATTTTTAAATTTATTTATTCATGAGGGACACAGAGAGAGAAGCAGAGACATTGGCAGATGGAGAAGTATGCTCCCGATGAGGAGCCCGATGTGGGATGCAATCCCAGAACCCCGGGATCACAGCCTAAGCCAGAGGCAGACATCTAACCACTGAGATACCCAGGTTCCCCAAGGAATTTTAGTAGTTTGTCAGATAAACATGCAAGTCCTTTAGTTGTAGACTTCAAAATTTTAACTTCTACACCAATGAATATAAGATACATAATTATGTACGTAGTCCATCTTGCTAAGTAACATGACTACATGCATTTGAATAGATTTTTATCTAGTGAAAGAACTAACAGCATGACAGCTATTCACTGCCTCCTATGAATTGGAAAAACGGTATTGATGGTCTAAGACATGCATTTTTATTGTTGTTCAGTCAGAACTTGAAATATACTAAGAATTCCAGGACTCTGAGAAGTATTATGAGAAGGCAGAATATATTATTTTAACATTTGAAGCAAGTAATAAAAATGTCTATTCTAAACTGACATTCAAGTTTATTAATATATTAATAAGGGCAGCAATATGTTGTCATTTTTCCTTAGAGTCATGAGGAATTATTTCAAATATGAAGTTACATATTATTGATTGAGAAACTTAATATATAAAAATTAAAGATGTCACATGTAAAAAATAAGATGTTCATCAGTTCAAACCAAAATCTCTTTAATATGGTTAAAATTTTATTTTACTAATCATGTATGTAATATGCTTAAGAAGCATGGCATTCAGAACTATATATGTTAAATACTTCACTTAAGAATTTTATTATGAGGGCAGCCCTGGTGGCTCAGCGGTTTAGTGCCGCCTTCAGCCCAAGGCATGATCCTGGAGACCCGGGATCAAGTCCCACGTCGGGCTCCCCGCATGGAGCCTGCTGCTCCCTCTGCCTATGTCTCTGCCTCTCTCTCTCTATTATGTCTCCCATGAATAAATAAATAAAATCTTTTTAAAAAAAGAATTTGATTATGAGGGACAACTGGGTGGCATAGTGGTTGAGCATCTGCCTTCAGCCTAGGGCATGATCCTGGGGTTCCAGGATCAAGTCCCGCATTGGGCTCCCTGCATGGAGTCTGCTTTTCTTTCTGCCTGTGTCTCTGCCTCTCTCTCTCTCTCTCTCTCTCATGAATAAATAAATAAAATATTTTAAAAAAGAATTTAATTATGACCATGAATGCCTTTTTTATTTTAAAAGGTAAAGTTATTTTAACACACGCAATAGAGCAATGTCCACTCTTTGAATCATTTTTTGTTTTTGTATTTTAATGATATAGGTGGTTGCAAGCAATATTTTTGCAATTTTAAAATTGAAAACTTTTACTTTATGAATACTAAATGGCCAAGAACTAAACATGAAGAGATGAAAAAAAGAGCAGCAGATGGGGAGGATGTGAAGCCAACCATACTTAAGAAGCCGAAACCAATTAGAAAGGTATCACTGAAAGCTATTCTACACAGCCGACCTAAAATGGAGAGCAAGCATAATAATAAAATGCCATGGTTGATAGCTCGTAAGGCCTGTGGAATGTCAAGAAGCAGTACGAGTGCAATGTTAGCACCTTAATAAGCAATTTATGAGTAATTCAATGCAAGACTGTTTCTGTTTTTGGAAATGAAAATAATCGATTGAAACAAGAAAAGTCAAATCGAAATGAAAATAATCGAATCGAAACGAAAATAATCGAATCGAAAAGAAACGAATTGAATTGAATCGAATAATATCAAATCGAATCGAAAATAATCAAATCGAATTGGAAAAAAATTGAAACGAAAATAATCAAATAGAAACAAAAATAATCAAATCGAAACGACAAAAGTCAAATCGAAATAAAATAATCGAATCGAAACGAAAATAATCAAATCGAAAAGAAACGAATTGAATCGAATCGAAAAAAATCAAATCGAATCGAAATTAATCAAATTGAAACGAGAGAAATCAAATCGAATCAAAAATAATCGAATCGAATCAAAAATACACAAAACGAAATGAAAATAATCGAATCGAATTGAAAAAATTCGAAATGAAAAGAAACGAATTGAATTGAATAGAATAAAATCAAATATAATAGAAAATAAACAAATCGAAACGAAAATAAATGAATCGAAACGAAAAGAAATCAAGTAGAAGTGAAAAAAATCGAAACAAATCGAAAATAATCAAATCGTATCAAAAATAATCAAATCGAAACGAAAATAATCAAATAGAAACGAAAATAATCAAATCGAATCGAAAATAATCTAATAGAAATGAAAATAATCTAATCGAATCGAAAATACTTGAATTGAAACGAAAATAATCCAATCCAAATGAAAAGAATCGAATCAAAACGAAAATAATCGAATCGAAAAGAAAAAAATCCATCAAATAGCATCAAATCGAAAAAATCAAATCGAATCGAATTGAAAAAATAGAATTGAAACGAAAATAAATGAATCGAAACAATAATAATCGAATCGAAACGAAAATAAATGAATCGAAACGAAAAAATCATGTAGAAGCGAAAAAAATGAAATCGAATGGAAAATAATCAAATTGAATCGAAATTAATCGAATCGAATCAAAAATAAACAAATAGAAACGAAAATAATCGAATCGAAAGGAGAAAAGTCAAATCGAAATGAAAATAATCGAATCGAAATGAAAATAATCGAATCGAAAAGAAACAAATTGAATCGAATAATATCAAATCGAATCGAAATAATCAAACCGAATTGACAATAATCAAATCGAAATGAGAAAAATCAAATCAAATCGAAATAATTGAATCGAATAGAAAATAAACAAATCTAACTGAAAATAATCGAATCAAATCGAAAAAATTCTAATCGAAAAGAAACGAATTGAATCGAATCGAAAAAAATCAAATAGAATTGAAAATAATCAAATCGAAACGAATGTAATCAATCGAAACGAAAATAATTGAATCGAAACCAAAATAATCAAATGGACATGAAAATAATCAAATCGAAAATAATCAAATCGAAACTAAAATAATCAAATCGAATCGAAAATAATCAAATCGAATACAAAATAATCGAATCGAAACGAAAATATTCGAATCGAAACCAAAATAATCAAATCGACATGAAAATAATCGAATCGAATTGAAAATAAATCGAAACTAAAATAATCGAATTGAATCGAAAATAATCAAACCGAATAGAAAATAATCGAGTCGAAATGAAAAAAATCAAGAAGCGGAAATAATTGAATCGAAACCAAAATAATTAAATCGACATTAAAATAATCGAATCGAATCGAAAATAATCGAATCGAAATGAAAATAATCGAATCGAAACAAAAATAATTAATCGAAACGGAAATAATCAAATTGAAACGAAACAAATCGAATCGAAACAGAAAAAATCAAATCGAAACAAAAAAAATTGAATCGAAAAAAAATCGAATTGAATAGCATTGAATCGGAAAAAAAAGAATCGAAACGAAAATAAATAATCGAAACAATAATAATCGAATCGAAACGAAAATAAATGAATCAAAACGAAAAAAAAGTAGAAGCGAAAAAATCGAAATGAATCAAAAATAATCAAATCGTATCGAAAATAATCAAATCGAATAAAAAATAATCAAATAGAAATGAAAATAATCGAATCGAAACGATAAAAGTCAAATCAAAATGAAAATAATCGAACTGAAACGAAAATAATCAAATCGAAAAGAAACAAATTGAATCGAATCGAAAAAAATCAATTCGAATCGAAAATAATCAAATCGAAACGCGAAAAATTGAATCGAAAATAAACAAATCGAAATGAAAATAATCGAATCGAATCGAAAAAATTCGAATCGAAAAGAAACGAATTGAATCGAATCGAAAAAAATCAAATCGAATCGAAAAAAATCAAATCGAATAGAAAATAATCGAATCGAAACGAAAATAATCAATTGAAATGAAAATAATTGAATCGAAACCAAAATAATCAAATCGAGATGAAAATAATCGAATTGAAACGAAAATAATCAAATTGAAACTAAAATAATCGAATCAAATCGAAAAAAATCAAATCGAATAGAAAATAATCGAATCGAAACGAAAATAATCAATTGAATTGAAAATAATCGAATCGAAACCAAAATAATCAAATCGAGATGAAAATAATCGAATTGAAACGAAAATAATCAAATCGAAACTGAAATAATCGAATCAAATCGAAAAAAATCAAATCGAATAGAAAATAATCGAATCGAAATGAAAAAAATCAAGTAGAAGCGAAAATAATTAAATGGAATCAAAAATAATCGAATCAATATGAAAATAATCAAATCAAAACGAAAATACTCGAATCGAAACAAAAAAAATCGAATCGAAACGAAAAAAATCGAATCGAAACAAAAATAGTCGAATCGAAACCAAAATAATCAAATCGACATGAAAAAAATCAAATCAAAAATAATCAAATCGAATCAAAAATAATCAAATCGAAAAAAAAAATAATAATCAAATCGAAACTAAAATCGAATCGTATTCGAAAATAATCAAATCGAATCGAAAATAATGAAATCAAAACAAAAATAATCAAATCGAATCGAAAATAATCAAATCAAATCGAAAATAATCAATCGAAACGAAAATGATTGAAACGAAACCAAAATAATCAAATCGACATGAAAATAATGGAATCGAATCGAAAGTAATCAAATAGAAACTAAAATAATCGGATCGAATAGAAAATGATCAAATCGAATAGAAAATAATCAATCCAAACGAAAATAATCGAAACGAAACCAAAATAATCAAATCGACATGAAAATAATGGAATCGAATCGAAAGTAATCAAATAGAAACTAAAATAATCGAATCGAATAGAAAATGATCAAATCGAATAGAAAATAATCAATCCAAACGAAAATAATCGAATCGAAACCAAAATGATCAAATCGACATGAAAATAACCGAACGAAATGCTGTGGAAGTGAACCGTACAGGCAGTCAGGATGTGGGAGGGACAGGCCATGAGCTCAACTCTCAGACGTGTGTGAGCTGTGCAGGCCGACGTGTGCTAGACACTTACTGATGGGAGCTAGGACCGAGCTACACTCTCATTGAAGAAGGACGTTTGCAATCTCTGTATTGACTCAGATACACGAAGTTGAGTCCTGTCGCTTCCACATGCTTTTCACACAACCTCTTCCGGCACCTCACATAAATAAAAAATCTTTAGAAAAAAATGAAACAAGGTGTTCTTGATGTGCTCATAGTTTTAATTAAACATGAATCAAGTGACCTTTTGGCTCCTTGACATGCAGGATTCTATGTATTCAACATATAAACATTACACAGATGTTGACGTGTAAATATTACAAATAGAAGGAGAGCTAAAGAGAAAAAAATGTGATTTAACAAGAGAAAGGGGATCCCTGGGTGGCGCAGTGGTTTAGCACCTGCCTTTGGCCCAGGGCGCGATCCTGGAGACTCGGGATCGAATCCCACGTCGGGTTCCCGGTGCATGGAGCCTGCTTCTCCCTCTGCCTATGTCTCTGCCTCTCTCTCTCTCTCTCTCTCTCTCTCTCTCTTTCTCTGTGTGACTATCATAAAAAAAAATAAAAAAATAATAAAATGATAAAAAAAATTTAACAAGAGAAAGGCAGTAGGTAACAAGAAGAAAAAAAAAGTAACAGAATACAAACCCAAAGTGAATGTACTATAAATATATTGAAGATCTTAATACCATCAATATTGCATAAATGTAAATATTAGGCTAAAAGTATTAGGTCTAATAAAGATGAACTTTATTGGGGTTAGCTCAATCAAATATTTAGAAATTAAGATGTCAACCTCTGTTAAGAGGACCCCCCCAAAATGCCAAATATCTGAATTATTAAAATGATATAAATATGTACTATACAGTACATCTCAACTGTGAAGATCTTTTTACCTTTAAATATAATAAAAGAAGGACAATAGAAAGAAATTTTAGTATATAATACAGTTCTTCCTCATTATATGGTAATGGAATTAATTTAAATGAGAATCTGTGTGACATCCTATATGTAACCTCTGTTCTACCTTTATCTGTTCTATCTTTATGAACTTCTTGGTAGTTTCACTTATTAAAAGATTCTAACAGTATTTAGCTCTCTCTAAAGGGACCTTTGAGACCAAAATGGTTGCAACAGAATCGTTCTTTCTGTAAAAGATACCATAAAACAATTACATGTTACTTGAGTCCTCACTGAAAACCATTCTCACTAAAACTAATGATTCCCTATGTCAATATTAAAATCTATTTTTTAACCTCATTTTGGACTTGTAAAAATATTAAAATATATTTAAATATCTCATACTGAATATCTAGCAATAGCCACAAGGAAAAATAGCACAAATTTAATACTATTATACTAAAATACATTTTATCTTTATACTTCAATGTTTTAATATTAATAACAGATTCTATACTGCTTTATATTTTTTCTTATTTAATCATCTCAACATCCTTGTAAAAATAGTACAGATTTATTTTAAAAATAAGGAGAAAAGCTCATGGAATAAAATATTTTGTCAGATGAACATGCATCCATTTCTTCTATATTTGTTTCTCTATAATTTATTATTGTTGTTCAACTTACTTGAGATTATTTTTTTGAAAATGTTTTACACTTCCATAGTACAAATTTATGGCAAATAGAAATTATTATTTTGTTCTTTCACTCAGTACAGAGTTTTAAAGTCAAAACAGTATAAAACTGAGCTTCAAGGGAAGAATTCTGTGGCTAAGTAGAATCATGTAAGGATGTACTTAAGAGTAGGTTGTGTGGTTAACTGATATCACCACTCCATTACTTCTATAATTTTTCATGATTTATATTATCTTCTCCAGATATTTCCAAGCTAGTGAGGAAATTCAGAACACAGTTTCAGGGTAACTACTATGTTTCCTTTTAACTCCCTATAGTTTAACTTCCTTCACATTTTAGGAAGGACAAAGTCTAAGAAAGGCATGTTCAAAGAGAAGACATTGAGGAAACTTACTCATGGCATTTATAATCTTGTAGATTTATTTTTTTATGTTCAAAATAAACAGAACCTGGAAAATTACTGAAAAGTACCTATGGGATAAAGTTTGGCATAATTCTAAAAACAGAATGAAAAAAGAAAGAAGGAAAAGAAAGAAAGAAAGAAAGAAAGAAAGAAAGAAGAAGAAAGAAAGAAAGAAAGAAGAAAGAAAGAAAGAAAGAAAAGAAAAGAAAGAAGTAATGTGAATTAGAAATGAAAGAACTAGCAGTAAATTTTTTAAAAAGGAATAAAAACATTTTTTAAAGTGTCCTCCAATATTTAAATACTTTATTAGAAGAGAAAATAGATCAATTATTCATGATTCATGACTATAGTTTTCAGATTAGTGTTTAAAAATTAAGGGGCTACACTTTTCTGACATTACAGAATAGTTAAGGTTGTCTAGAGATAGAATGAGATAGCTTTCTAGGCTTGTTTTCTCATTAATTTGGATGAGGTGGTTTCTAATATCCCTTTCAGTTTTACTATTGCAGTGTTATCTTTTTAAAAAAGATTTTCTTTATTTAATAAAGAGAGAGAGAGACCACATGAGCAAGGCAGAGCTACAGGAGAGGGAGAAGCAAACTCCCCTCTGAGGAGTGAATCTGCTGTGGGGCTCCATTCTAGGACTCCAGGATCATGACCTGGGCGGAAGGCAGATGCTTAACTATCTGAGCCACCCAGGCACCTTGCACGATATTATCTTCCTCTGGATATTTAGAGTGAGTGTAACATGAGACAACCCACCTGCATACATCTGCTAAGCAGTTTAACTCCCCGAGATTATCCCCCTCTTTACATTATCCCTGATGAATACTCTTAAAAGTCGAAGTGAATTCAAAACAATCCTAATGCTGTCCCTGATGCCCATACCTCTCTTATTGCAATGTACCACTTTTTACCATTTATTATGTTTGTTTAGACATTCATTTATTTCCTTGATAGACAGTATGCACTGCTTATAAATTGTCATTTGGGGGGAAGGATCTTCCATATTGAAATCATTTGGGGTTTTAAAAGGCAAATTCCTGGAATTGATTCTAGAACTACAGGAAGACTTGCCATTATTTTCTGTATAATACACTGAACTTTATTCTTTTAAATGCTTAGTGTTACAAAGCTACTGCTATAAATTCTTTTATTTACCTTTGTGTTTTCCAACTTCTGTCAACTCTTGGCCTAATCATTACTAATACCCAGCCTCAGCCGTACCGAGCTGCTGATTTATTTCTGAATACATCTTCAGGATATCAGGATATCCTCAGACGTCATCGTTCTGGGCAGGCTGATGTTAATCTTGTTATAAACCTTGCTCCCTAGGAGCTATTTTCTGACTGCTTTCTCCTCTTTATGCCTTACTTAGGATCCTGTTTCAAAATAGACCAAATGGAAACACACTCTTGCTTGACTGATGCTGTGATCTAGAATATCCTATTACACACTTTATCCATCAAGGTGAACCACACAGCATCTTGAAGATAGCCTAAATCATGCCCACATGTGCTACCTCCCTTTAATGATTCTAATTAAGACTCCTTTTCTTCCAACAAATGACCAGCCCTATACCTAAGACTCTTCTTCAGTGGCCCAGTCCTAATCACAAATATGCAATTTTACTTCTTGCTGTACCCTCAATGAGTGGAAAACCTGGCTTCTTGTAAAAGATGAGAGAGGGTAGTCCTAGCCTCAGTGAAAGGGGGCATTTAAGGTAACATTATCACAAACCTCAAAACAGTTTGTCCCCTTTTCTTTTCACCTCTCTCCCCCATATGCCTAGACAGGATGAAACAGATGCGCATTAATTCTTAAAATCCCTTTAAATTATATAATGTACACTCTCAGATTAGTGAGATTAAACACATGAAATATGATTTGGTAGTTATATAATTTATAATGTGTCCAGAATTAATCAATAGATCAACAGCACTATTTGCAAGGTAGGCAGTCAGGCCTGAAGATTTTTTTACCAAAAGCCCAAAAAGGAAACACTTCTCAAGTTGCTGTTGGTTATCATGATCTGAGCAAACAAATGGTATTGCTGCACAACGTCAATAGCCCACATTCTACGCCTTGCTTTGCTTTTTAACAAACTGTGAAAAGACCAACAGCTGTTACTGATCTAAGAAGAACTAAAGCATTTACAGTAGGTGGTACCACCTGTGCTTTTCTTATTCCACCCTTAAAAATCTGCTACTTTATTTTGGAGCTGGATGGAGAATATGGCAGTGACTCAATGTCAGGGGGAGTGAGTAGTCAACTGTGGCTTAGTTCTGATAAGGAGTAACATAACCTTTATAAGTCACAACAATGTGTGTTGATGAATATCTTCTCTTGATTTTGCTTTATCCATTTCAAGAATCTAAGAAAAGACCATAAATAAAAAGGAAATTTGAATTCAGCTGACTTAACTGAATGAAAGATTTACAACCCAGATAAAATGCAAGATTCTATATATATGCAATTAATGATCTTAACTATTTCATGTTTCATTTTAGCTTCTTTACCTTAAACACTAGAAAAAATACACTTGCCACGTTACTGCCTACTTGATCCTATAGCTGTGGAATTTTAAATTTAAACAGGCAGTTGGTGAAACATGTCTTCTATTTCCAAGTGAAGTGTTTAAGAGATTATGGAAAATAGAGAATTAACTCAATTGGGGACAAAAATAGCTTTGAAATTTGGTAGCTTGAGTTACCTAGCACTTATAGATCGAAGTTTCCTCTAAATGCTAAATTTCAAAATGTTATATACAGAATAATTTAAGTCATGTAATACAAAACTTTTGACAAAGCAAATGTATCGAGTGATACATTTACTTCAACTGAATCAGGGGGATCCCTACACAACCATGAGTTGATGTTTCTGCATCTTGGTGTTCTAAATTAATCAATGTATAGAAATTCAACTAGAATTTAATTGTTCAATGAAAAAAGCGAGGCAATAATCTCTTGTCATTTTTTTTAACAACTTTTCACATTTCCCATAGTAAATTGGGGGAGTAATTCCCACAGTAAATTCCCATAGTAAATTTCCTGAGTAAATTGTTTGCCAATATGGTATATTCTAACCTGGCCTATTTTTAACAACTTTTCTTGCCTTCTGAAGCAAAGAAACT
>NW_024571007.1:0-14526 GCF_018345385.1 Vulpes lagopus | reverse complement strand
TTTTTTTTTTTTTTTTTTTTTTCCTTTAGGTGTTAATTATTTCACAAAACTAAAAATTCTTGATTTACAATGAGCGTAAAGCTTACTGTTCTACAGGAGCTTGCATGCTTACCACATACCACAGTTAACTCGAATAAATGACCCAGATTTTCTTTTTTTTATTTTTGGACACCGAGATTTCTAAAGCAAATATTTCCCTGTGAGTAAATTGCACTTTGGCTTGACACTGGCCTCCCACAGAAGCGGGTATATCTCTTGCCAGTCTCTTCCTTCCCCATGATCTATCCGTTTTCAACAAACACATTTAACAGCTGTGGATACAAACAAGGCACATTTGGCAAAAGTAGAACCAGATGCCAAAATCTGAATGTATGTTCTATTCAAAGCATCCGGCCCTGTTGCTTAACTCCTTGTGTCACCGCTGTCGGCTCCCTCTCTTAATCATCTACGGGCAGGCAACAGAGGCGCATCTGGGGATATTGTCGAGGTGATGTAGCTGTGCTCTGGCTACCTTGTGATTGTAACCATTTTGAGGTAGCTTCCTATTTCTAAGAATGTTTTTGAAAAAACTATTATGAAATATGTTATACATTATGACATGTATTTATATTTTTATACTATATGAAATACACACACACACACACACCCACACACACACACACATACTATTATGAAACACTAAAAGAGCTCATTGAAAATAAAAATCCCAAATTTAAGACTTTCAAATTCCTGCCTGGGAGCAAGACACTGTTATCTGAAATAGTTAAAACACATCCTTACAAAGTATGTTTGAACAAATGTAAGGTACAAATTAATAGTGAAATCTGCATGATAAATGACTTTAGCTACCTAGGCAGAGGATTTGTTGTAGCTCAGATTCTCTTATGCCTGAGGCTAGCTTGCATGTGTGGAGTTTATTTGGAATTTGAGCCCAGAGAGCAGAAGGGAGGAACAAAGTAGTGAGGTGAGGTGGGAAGGGGCAGGTAGTTCAAAAGGGAAGTAGTAAATCCAACAGTAAGGTAGGCATCTCTTGATTTTTGCTGGATCCCATGGTACACCCCTCTGGGGACGCTCCTGAAATATTTTTTTCAGAGATACATATCTGAGGGAGGAAAAGGGGAAACATTGATTTTTATTCCCCCATCTGAGAATTATTTCCTGCTTTCCTGTGCCACTTAGAAATTTTGGAGTTGTGCATGTGAGAATGTTGACTAGATTACTGTGGTCTCCTCATTGTGTGTAAGAGAAGAAAGGCAGTATTTCACATGGCACGAGCTTGTGTCAAGGCATTGTTAAATTACACCCAAAGTTGCTGGATTCTGGAATCTAAGGTGGAACTTATGAGATTTGAGTTGGTAAATAAGCAGTAACAAATACACAGCTACTATTTCCTTAGCTTTCTACATACATTGTCACATTAATGTTCACAATAACTCTAAAAGTAGATATTCTTATCATTATGCTTCTATTTTATAGTTGAAACTAAGGATGTAGAAAAGTAAGGCAGTTTTCCCCAGGATCATTCAGATAGAGAGGCCCAAAACTAGAATTTGACCTTTTTCTGGATGCTGTACAAGATTCAGTCCCTTTAACAGAGGCTCTTACCTACCAGTGACTTAAAGATCTGTTCCTCAGCACAGATGGAATGCTTTGTTCATTCCAGGTGATAGAAGGTCTGCCAGAGTTGCTACACTTGAAAATTACTCCCTAATGCTGACTCCCTAATGCTCATGCCTCATTCTCATCTATCACCCTGCTCAGTTGACCTTCATTTTTTTAAACAAGATTTTATTTATTTTTGAGAAGAGAGAGAGAGAGAGAGAGAGAGAGAGCAGGGAGAGGGGCAGAAGGAGAGGGAGAGAATCCCAGGCAGACTGTACTGAGTGCAGAGCCTAGGCAGGCTTGACTTTCCCAGGACTCTGAGGTCATGACCTGAGCCAAAAGTAAGAGTCAGACACTTACCCAACTGAGTCATCCAGGTGCCCATTAGGTGACCTTCCTATAGTGTCTCCTAGCTCCTCCCTCTGCCCCTAGGCCCTGACCCATTCACATAGTCACTTTCTTAGGGTTCTCAAAAAAGAATTGATAAATAAATCATAGCAAAACCTAACCAAACAGATTAAATATGTTTTTTTCTTTCAACAGTATTGAAATAACATTTATTCTTCAAAGGAATTATGGGTGCTGTTCAGTCACTGGAAAAGGAAAACTGAAGAAAAATAGACCAAGAAAAGGAACTAAATCATCTATATTACAACCTACCATCATTTTATGTGTAGAAGAATAACCAATTTCTACAAACTATCCCTTTATGGTTTGGTTAAATTTAAGGTCAGAAGCAAGAAAATAATATGAGTGAATTAAATGTGCATTGGTTAACATAGATAATTTAAAATAAAATGCAGATATACACAGAAGTATATGGAAGACAACAGTTATTTTGAGTCTTACCTAGGCAGAAGTGAAATCAATCTAAGTCCTCAAAGAGGAGTATGGGAGTATATAGCATTTGAAAAAGAAAATCTTTGGGCAGCCCTGGTGGCCCAGCGGTTTAGCCCTGCCTTAAGCCCAGGGCATGATTCTGGAGACCTGGGATTGAGTCCCACATCAGGCTCCCTGCATGGAGCCTGCTTCTCCCTCTGCCTGTGTCTCTGCTTCTTCTCTCCTCTCTCTCTCTCTCTCTTCGTGTGTGTGTGTGTGTGTCTCTCATGAATAATAAAGAAATAAAATCTAAAAAAAAAAGAAAAGAAAATCCTAATAGCTATGTTAAGGTCTGGTGTGAATCGAAAAATCAAATTACTAAAATAAAAGAAATAAAATAGCTGATTTCTATAAAGTGAAATATGAGTTGGTAAGGGATCCAGATTTATTAAGGACAAAATTACCAAGATTTATTGAGGGAAAAGTTATGAAATACATGTATATATGTGACTCTAAGTCACATATTAGAGCATCAAGATTTCCTTAGAGTGATAGAGACATTAGATAGGACTGACAATTTCTAGGAAAATACATGATGGATGCTACTTTATTAAAGAAAGAAAAAAGAGACTAGAAATGGCTGATCCCGGTAGAAAAATAAATATAAAAAGAGTTTTTTTTTAATTTTTATTTTTTTTAAAAAAGAGTTTTATTTTTTTAAAATTTTTTTTTAATTTTATTTATTTAGATAGTCACAGAGAGAGAAAAGAGAGGCAGAGACACTGGACGAGAAGCAGCTCCATGCACTGGAGCCCGAGTGGATTCGATCCTGGGTCTCCAGGACCCGCCCTGGGCCAAAGGCAGGCGCCAAACTGCTGTGCCACCCAGGGTCCCTATAAAGAGTTTTAGATAGAATGTTGATCATACAAACAAGTCAAAGTTTTTATAACAACTAAAGGGGAAAAGGTAGTAATGAATGAGACATAAGGTTGCAGAAATTGAATAGGAGAATCGGAGACATTATCAATATAGAAAAAATAGTGGTGTTGGCATCCAGTCCTGCCAAAAATCCCCCCAAAATATGGAAAAAAAATCTTAGTGTGAAGTAATTTATATCACAGAATGATTCCAGTGACAAAGAAAGAGCACCAAAATTTAAGAGATGAGGCAGGCATATAGACAAATGCAATGGAATGCTATATCAAGTTAATCTTACATTAACCAGGAAATATGATTCATCTTTAAAATCTCTCAAAGTTCATTGGTAGTCATAGTTGAATACAGAAAATTATTAGGTATAGTAAAATGTTTTTACTGAAACATTATAAAGTGAGCAAAATAAACTGAAATATCTACTGTACTTCTGAAGGATGACCATGAAATTTTAATGCACTATAAGATTAATAATATAGCTCAATAAGATTGATATATTAAAATATATAATCTATTAATACTTAAGGAATTATAGTAGTATTTTTTAAATTTATTTATTTATTCATGAGGGACACAGAGAGAGAAGCAGAGACATTGGCAGAGGGAAAAGTATGCTCCGATGAGGAGCCCGATGTGGGATGCAATCCCAGAACCCCGGATCACAGCCTAAGCCAGAGGCAGACATCTAACCACTGAGATACCCAGGTTCCCCAAGGAATTTTAGTAGTTTGTCAGATAAACATGCAAGTCCTTTAGTTGTAGACTTCAAAATTTTAACTTCTACACCAATGAATATAAGATACATAATTATGTACGTAGTCCATTTGCTAAGTAACATGACTACATGCATTTGAATAGATTTTTATCTAGTGAAAGAACTAACAGCATGACAGCTATTCACTGCCTCCTATGAATTGGAAAAACGGTATTGATGGTCTAAGACATGCATTTTTATTGTTGTTCAGTCAGAACTTGAAATATACTAAGAATTCCAGGACTCTGAGAAGTATTATGAGAAGGCAGAATATATTATTTTAACATTTGAAGCAAGTAATAAAAATGTCTATTCTAAACGACATTCAAGTTTATTAATATATTAATAAGGGCAGCAATATGTTGTCATTTTTTCCTTAGAGTCATGAGGAATTATTTCAAATATGAAGCTACATATTATTGATTGAGAAACTTAATATATAAAAATTAAAGATGTCACATGTAAAAAATAAGATGTTCATCAGTTCAAACCAAAATCTCTTTAATATGGTTAAAATTTTATTTTACTAATCATGTATGTAATATGCTTAAGAAGCATGGCATTCAGAACTATATATGTTAAATACTTCACTTAAAATTTTATTATGAGGCAGCCCTGGTGGCTCAGCGGTTTAGTGCCGCCTTCAGCCCAAGGCATGATCCTGGAGACCCGGGATCAAGTCCCACGTCGGGCTCCCCGCATGGAGCCTGCTGCTCCCTCTGCCTATGTCTCTGCCTCTCTCTCTCTATTATGTCTCCCATGAATAAATAAATAAAATCTTTAAAAAAAAGAATTTGATTATGAGGGACAACTGGGTGGCATAGTGGTTGAGCATCTGCCTTCAGCCTAGGGCATGATCCTGGGTTCCAGGATCAAGTCCCGCATTGGGCTCCCTGCATGGAGTCTGCTTCTCTTTCTGCCTGTGTCTCTGCCTCTCTCTCTCTCTCTCTCATGAATAAATAAATAAAATATTTAAAAAAAAGACATTTAATTATGACCATGAATGCCTTTTTTATTTTAAAAGGTATAAGTTATATTTTAACACACGCAATAGAGCAATGTCCACTCTTTGAATCATTTTTTGTTTTTTGTATTTTAATGATATAGGTGGTTGCAAGCAATATTTTTGCAATTTTAAAATTGAAAACTTTTACTTTATGAATACTAAATGCCAAGAACTAAACATGAAGAGATGAAAAAAAGAGCAGCAGATGGGGAGGATGTGAAGCCAACCATACTTAAGAAGACCGAAACCAATTAGAAAGGTATCACTGAAAGCTATTCTACACAGCCGACCTAAAATGGAGAGCAAGTCATAATAATAAAATGCCATGGTTGATAGCTGTAAGGCCTGTGGAATGTCAAGAAGCAGTACGAGTGCAATGTTAGCACCTTAATAAGCAATTTATGAGTAATTCAATGCAAGACTGTTTCTGTTTTTGGAAATGAAAATAATCGATCGAAACAAGAAAAGTCAAATCGAAATGAAAATAATCGAATCGAAACGAAAATAATCGAATCGAAAAGAAACGAATTGAATTGAATTGAATAATATCAAATCGAATCGAAAATAATCAAATCGAATTGGAAAAAAATCGAAACGAAAATAATCAAATAGAAACAAAAAAAAATCAAATCGAAATGACAAAATCAAATCGAAATGAAAATAATCGAATCGAAACGAAAATAATCAAATCGAAAAGAAACGAATTGAATCAAATCGAAAGAAATCAAATCGAATCGAAATTAATCAAATTGAAACGAGAGAAATCAAATCGAATCAAAAATATTCGAATCGAATCAAAAATACACAAATCGAAATGAAAATAATCGAATCGAATTGAAAAAATTCGAATCGAAAAGAAACAAATTGAATTGAATAGAATAAAATCAAATATAATAGAAAATAAACAAATCGAAACGAAAATAATCAATCGAAACGAAAATTAATGAATCGAAACGAAAAGAAATCAAGTAGAAGTGAAAAAAATCGAAACGAATCGAAAATAATCAAATCGTATCAAAAATAATCAAATCGAAACGAAATAATCAAATCGAAATGAAAATAATCAAATCGAGTCGAAAATAATCTAATGAAATGAAAGAAATTAATCGAATCGAAAATACTGAATTGAAACGAAAATAATCGAATCGAATGAAAAAAATCGAATCAAAACGAAAATAATCGAAATCGAAAAGAAAAAAAATCGATCAAATAGATCAAATCGAAAAAACTGAATCGAATGAATTGAAAAAATAGAATTGAAACAAAATAAACGAATCGAATAACAATAATAAATATCGAATAGAATTAAAATAATGAATCAAAAGGAAAAAAATGTAGAAACGAAAAAATCAAATCGAATGTGAAAATAATCAATTGAATTGAAAAATCAATCGAATAAATTAATCGATACAAACAACATATTCGAATCGAAACAAAAATCAAATCGAATGAAAATAATCGAATCGAAATGAAAATAAATCGAACAAAAAATCGAATTGAATCGAAAATAATCAAACGAATGAAAATAATCAAATCGAAATGAAAAAATCAAAACGAAAATAATCAAATAGAAACAAAATAATCAAATCGAATCGAAAATAATCAATCGAAATGAAAATAATCAAATCGAAATGAAAATACTGAATCAAAACGAAAATAATCGAATCGTAACAAAAATAATTGAATCGAAAGAAATAATCGAATCGAAAAGAAAATAATCGATCAAAAATACATCAAATCGAAATGAAAATAAATCGAATCGATTTAAAAAATCGAATTGAAAGAAAATAATCGAATCAAATCGAAAATAATGATCGAAACGAAAATAATGAAGTCGAAACGAAAAAATCATGAAATGAAAATAATCGAATTGAAACGAAATAATCAATGGAATAAAAAGAATACAATCAAAAGAAAAATAATTAAAAAAAACAAAAAAATAATCAAATCGAAATGAAAAAAATGGAATCGAATCGAATCGAATTGAATCGAAGAAAATCAAATCGCATCGAATCGATAAAAATCGAATGGAATGGAATGAATTGAAACGAAAATAATCGAATCGAAACGAGGATAATCGAATCGAATAAAAACATAATTGAAACGAAAATAATCAATCGAAACCAAAATATTCAAAATGAAAATAATTGAATCGAATCGAAAATAATCACATCGAAACAAAGAATCGAATGAATAGAAAATAATCACATCGAAACGAAAATAATAGGATAGAATCAAAAGTAATCAAATCGAATCAAAAATAATCGAATTCGAAATGAAAATAATCGAATCGAAACAAAAATAATTAATCGAAACGGAAATAATCAAATTGAAACGAAACAAATCGAATCGAAACAGAAAAAATCAAATCGAAACAAAAAAAATCGAATCGAAAAAAAATCGAATTGAATAGCTATGAATCGGAAAAAAAAAGAATCGAAAACGAAAATAAATAATCGAAACAATAATAATCGAATCGAAACGAAAATAAATGAATCAAACGAAAAAAAAGTAGAAGGGAAAAAATCGAAATGAATCAAAAATAATCAAATCGTATCGAAAATAATCAAATCGAATAAAAAATAATCAAATAGAAACCGAAAATAATCGAATCTGAAACGATAAAAGTCAATCAAAATGAAAATAATCGAACTGAAACGAAAATAATCAAATCGAAAAGAAACAAATTGAATCGAATCGAAAAAAATCAATTCGAATCGAAAATAATCAAATCGAAACGCGAAAAATCGAATTGAATCGAAAATAATCGAATCGAATCGAAAATAAACAAATCGAAATGAAATAATCGAATCGAATCAAAAATTCGAATCGAAAAGAAACGAATTGATCGAATCGAAAAAAATCAAATCGAATCGAAAAAACAATCCAATCGAATAGAAAAATATATCGAATCGAAACAAAATAATCAATTGAAATGAAAATAATCAATCGAAACCAAAATAATCAAATCGAGAGGAAAATAATCGAATTGAAACGAAAATAATCAAATCGAAACTAAAATAATCGAATCAAATCGAAAAAAAATCAAATCGAATAGAAAATAATCGAATCGAAATGAAAAAATCAAGTAGAAGCGAAAATAATTAAATGGAATCAAAAATAATCGAATCGATATGAAAATAATCAAATCAAAACGAAAATACTCGAATCGAAACAAAAAAAATCGAATCGAAACGAAAAAAATCGAATCGAAACAAAAATAGTCGAATCGAAATGAAAAATAATCGAATCGAAATGAAAATAATCGAATCAAAATGAAAAATATCAAATCGAATCGAAAAAGTTCGAATCGAAAAGAAAGAATTGAATCGAATCGAAAAACGAATCGAATCGAAAATAATCAAATCGACAGGGAAATTGAGCGAACGAATGAAAAAAATCAAATAATTCGAAATCGAAAAATTGAATCGAAATCGAAGAAACGAAAAATCAAAATCGAAAATCAATCGAACGAAATCGAAAGAAATATGAATCGAAAAGAAAAACAATTAATTGAATCGAATAAAAAATCAATCGAATCGAAAATAATCAAATCGAAACGAAAATAATCGAAAAGAAAATAATCGAATCGAAACCAAAATAATCAAATCAACATGAAAATAATCGAATATCGAAAATAATCAAATCGAATAGAAAATAATATCGAATCGAAACAAAAATAAATATCAATCGAAACAAAAAATAATCGACAAACAATCAAACCAAAATAATCGAATCAAATCGAAAATAATTGAGTCGAATTGAAAATAATCAAATAGACACGAAAATAATCGAATCGAATCGAAAAAAATCAACTCGAATCGAAAATAATCAAATCGAAACGAAAATAATCAATCGAAAAGAAAATAATCGAATCGAAACCAAAATAATCAAATCGACATGAAAAAAATCAAATCGAATCGAAAATAATCAAATCGAATCGAAAATAATCAAATCGAAACTAAAATCGAATCGTATTCGAAAATAATCAAATCGAATAGAAAATAATGAAATCGAAACAAAAATAATCAAATCGAATCGAAAATAATCAAATCAAATCGAAAATAATCAATCGAAATGAAAATAATCGAAATGAAACCAAAATAATCAAATCGACATGAAAATAATGGAATCGAATCGAAAGTAATCAAATAGAAACTAAAATAATCGAATCGAATAGAAAATGATCAAATTGAATAGAAAATAATCCAAACGAAAATAATCGAAACGAAACCAAAATAATCAAATCGACATGAAAATAATGGAATCGAATCGAAAGTAATCAAATAGAAACTAAAATAATCGAATCGAATAGAAAATGATCAAATTGAATAGAAAATAATCAATCCAAACGAAAATAATCAAATCGAAACCAAAATGATCAAATCGACATGAAAATAACCAAACGAAATGCTGTGGAAGTGAACCGTACAGGCAGTCAGGATGCGGGAGGGACAGGCCATGAGCTCAACTCTCAGACGTGTGTGAGCTGTGCAGGCCGACGTGTGCTAGACACTTACTGATGGAGCTAGGACCGAGCTACACTCTCATTGAAGAAGGACGTTTGCAATCTCTGTATTGACTCAGATACACGAAGTTGAGTCCTGTCGCTTCCACATGCTTTTCACACAACCTCTTCCGGCACCTCACATAAATAAAAAATCTTTAAAAAAAAATGAAACAAGGTGTTCTTGATGTGCTCATAGTTTTAATTAAACATGAATCAAGTGACCTTTTGGCTCCTTGACATGCAGGATTCTATGTATTCAACATATAAACATTACACAGATGTTGACGTGTAAATATTACAAATAGAAGGAGAGCTAAAGAGAAAAAAATGTGATTTAACAAGAGAAAGGGGATCCCTGGGTGGCGCAGTGGTTTAGCACCTGCCTTTGGCCCAGGGCGCGATCCTGGAGACTCGGGATCGAATCCCACGTCGGGTTCCCGGTGCATGGAGCCTGCTTCTCCCTCTGCCTATGTCTCTGCCTCTCTCTCTCTCTCTCTCTCTCTCTCTCTCTCTCTCTCTCTTTCTCTGTGTGACTATCATAAAAAATAAAAATAAAAAAATAATAAAATAATAAAAAAAATTTAACAAGAGAAAGGCAGTAGGTAAAAAGAAGAAAAAAAAAGTAACAGAATACAAACCCAAAGTGACTGTACTATAAATATATTGAAGATCTTAATACCATCAATATTGCATAAATGTAAATATTAGGCTAAAAGTATTAGGTCTAATAAAGATGAACTTTATTGGGGTTAGCTCAATCAAATATTTAGAAATTAAGATGTCAACCTATGTTAAGAGGACCCCCCCAAAATGCCAAATATCTGAATTATTAAAATGATATAAATATGTACTATACAGTACATCTCAACTGTGAAGATCTTTTTACCTTTAAATATAATAAAAGAAGGACAATAGAAAGAAATTTTAGTATATAATACAGTTCTTCCTCATTATATGGTAATGGAATTAATTTAAATGAGAATCTGTGTGACATCCTATATGTAACCTCTGTTCTACCTTTATCTGTTCTATCTTTATGAACTTCTTGGTAGTTTCACTTATTAAAAGATTCTAACAGTATTTAGCTCTCTCTAAAGGGACCTTTGAGACCAAAATGGTTGCAACAGAATCTTTCTTTCTGTAAAAGATACCATAAAACAATTAAATGTTACTTGAGTCCTCACTGAAAACCATTCTCACTAAAACTAATGATTCCCTATGTCAATATTAAAATCTATTTTTTAACCTCATTTTGGACTTATAAAAATATTAAAATATATTTAAATATCTCATACTGAATATCTAGCAATAGCCACAAGGAAAAATAGCACAAATTTAATACTATTATACTAAAATACATTTTATCTTTATACTTCAATGTTTTAATATTAATAACAGATTCTATACTGCTTTATATTTTTTCTTATTTAATCATCTCAACATCCTTGTAAAAATAGTACAGATTTATTTTAAAAATAAGGAGAAAAGCTCATGGAATAAAATATTTTGTCAGATGAACATGCATCCATTTCTTCTATATTTGTTTCTCTATAATTTATTATTGTTGTTCAACTTACTTGAGATTATTTTTTTGAAAATGTTTTACACTTCCATAGTACAAATTTATGGCAAATAGAAATTATTATTTTGTTCTTTCACTCAGTACAGAGTTTTAAAGTCAAAACAGTATAAAACTGAGCTTCAAGGGAAGAATTCTGTGGCTAAGTAGAATCATGTAAGGATGTACTTAAGAGTAGGTTGTGTGGTTAACTGATATCACCACTCCATTACTTCTATAATTTTTCATGATTTATATTATCTTCTCCAGATATTTCCAAGCTAGTGAGGAAATTCAGAACACAGTTTCAGGGTAACTACTATGTTTCCTTTTAACTCCCTATAGTTTAACTTCCTTCACATTTTAGGAAGGACAAAGTCTAAGAAAGGCATGTTCAAAGAGAAGACATTGAGGAAACTTACTCATGGCATTTATAATCTTGTAGATTTATTTTTTTTTATGTTCAAAATAAACAGAACCTGGAAAATTACTGAAAAGTACCTATGGGATAAAGTTTGGCATAATTCTAAAAACAGAATGAAAAAAGAAAGAAGGAAAAGAAAGAAAGAAAGAAAGAAAGAAGAGAAAAAGAAGAAGAAAGAAGAAAGAAAGGAGAAAAGAAAGAAGTAATGTGAATTAGAAATGAAAGAACTAGGAGTAAATTTTTGAAAAAGGAATAAAAACATTTTTTTAAGTGTCCTCCAATATTTAAATACTTTATTAGAAGAGAAAATAGATCAATTATTCATGATTCATGACTATAGTTTTCAGATTAGTGTTTAAAAATTAAGGGGCTACACTTTTTTGACATTACAGAATAGTTAAGGTTGTCTAGAGATAGAATGAGATAGCTTTCTAGGCTTGTTTTCTCATTAATTTGGATGAGGTGGTTTCTAATATCCCTTTCAGTTTTACTATTGCAGTGTTATCTTTTTAAAAAAGATTTTCTTTATTTAATAAAGAGAGAGAGAGACCACATGAGCAAGGCAGAGCTACAGGAGAGGGAGAAGCAAACTCCCCTCTGAGGAGTGAATCTGCTGTGGGGCTCCATTCTAGGACTCCAGGATCATGACCTGGGCGGAAGGCAGATGCTTAACTATCTGAGCCACCCAGGCACCTTGCACGATATTATCTTCCTCTGGATATTTAGAGTGAGTGTAACATGAGACAACCCACCTGCATACATCTGCTAAGCAGTTTACAACTCCCCGAGATTATCCCCCTCTTTACATTATCCCTGATGAATACTCTTAAAAGTCGAAGTGAATTCAAAACAATCCTAATGCTGTCCCTGATGCCCATACCTCTCTTATTGCAATGTACCACTTTTTACCATTTATTATGTTTGTTTAGACATTCATTTATTTCCTTGATAGACAGTAAGCACTGCTTATAAATTGTAATTTGGGGGGAAGGATCTTCCATATTGAAATCATTTGGGGTTTTAAAAGGCAAATTCCTGGAATTGATTCTAGAACTACAGGAAGACTTGCCATTATTTTCTGTATAATACACTGAACTTTATTCTTTTAAATGCTTAGTGTTACAAAGCTACTGCTATAAATTCTTTTATTTACCTTTGTGTTTTCCAACTTCTGTCAACTCTTGGCCTAATCATTACTAATACCCAGCCTCAGCCGTACCGAGCTGCTGATTTATTTCTGAATACATCTTCAGGATATCAGGATATCCTCAGACGTCATCGTTCTGGGCAGGCTGATGTTAATCTTGTTATAAACCTTGCTCCCTAGGAGCTATTTTCTGACTGCTTTCTCCTCTTTATGCCTTACTTAGGATCCTGTTTCAAAATAGACCAAATGGAAACACACTGCTTGCTTGACTGATGCTGTGATCTAGAATATCCTATTACACACTTTATCCATCAAGGTGAACCACACAGCATCTTGAAGATAGCCTAAATCATGCCCACATGTGCTACCTCCCTTTAATGATTCTAATTAAGACTCCTTTTCTTCCAACAAATGACCAGCCCTATACCTAAGACTCTTCTTCAGTGGCCCAGTCCTAATCACAAATATGCAATTTTACTTCTTGCTGTACCCTCAATGAGTGGAAAGCCTGGCTTCTTGTAAAAGATGAGAGAGGGTAGTCCTAGCCTCAGTGAGAGGGGGCATTTAAGGTAACATTATCACAAACCTCAAAACAGTTTGTCCCCTTTTCTTTTCACCTCTCTCCCCCATATGCCTAGACAGGATGAAACAGATGCTCATTAATTCTTAAAATCCCTTTAAACTATATAATGTACACTCTCAGATTAGTGAGATTAAAACACATGGTAGTTATATAATTTATAATGTGTCCAGAATTAATCAATAGATCAACAGCACTATTTGCAAGGTAGGCAGTCAGGCCTGAAGATTTTTTTACCAAAAGCCCAAAAAGGAAACACTTCTCAAGTTGCTGTTGGTTATCATGATCTGAGCAAACAAATGGTATTGCTGCACAACGTCAATAGCCCACATTCTACGCCTTGCTTTGCTTTTTAACAAACTGTGAAAAGACCAACAGCTGTTACTGATCTAAGAAGAACTAAAGCATTTACAGTAGGTGGTACCACCTGTGCTTTTCTTATTCCACCCTTAAAAATCTGCTACTTTATTTTGGAGCTGGATGGAGAATATGGCAGTGACTCAATGTCAGGGGGATGTGAGTAGTCAACTGTGACTTAGTTCTGATAAGGAGTAACATAACCTTTATAAGTCACAACAATGTGTGTTGATGAATATCTTCTCTTGATTTTGCTTTATCCATTTCAAGAATCTAAGAAAAGACCATAAATAAAAAGGAAATTTGAATTCAGCTGACTTAACTGAATGAAAGATTTACAACCCAGATAAAATGCAAGATTCTATATATATGCAATTAATGATCTTAACTATTTCATGTTTCATTTTAGCTTCTTTACCTTAAACACTAGAAAAATACACTTGCCACGTTACTGCCTACTTGATCCTATAGCTGTGGAATTTTAATTTAAACAGGCAGTTGGTGAAACATGTCTTCTATTTCCAAGTGAAGTGTTTAAGAGATTATGGAAAATAGAGAATTAACTCAATTGGGGACAAAAATAGCTTTGAAATTTGGTAGCTTGAGTTACCTAGCACTTATAGATGAAGTTTCCTCTAAATGCTAAATTTCAAAATGTTATATACAGAATAATTTAAGTCATGTAATACAAAACTTTTGACAAAAGCAAATGTATCGAGTGATACATTTACTTCAACTGAATCAGGGGATCCCTACACAACCATGAGTTGATGTTTCTGCATCTTGGTGTTCTAAATTAATCAATGTTATAGAAATTCAACTAGAATTTAATTGTT